>NC_046664.1:114525547-114532780 GCF_010883055.1 Belonocnema kinseyi
TTGTCGAGAATGGGAAGTGCCGTATATACTGGAACTTTATATTCTCGACAATTGTTTCTGTTACTCACTCGAGGCCTGACATGGTTCTTCTTGACTTCGAGAGGCGAAGACTTCGAGAGGTATCGAGACCTTGTAAGGGAGTTGCAACGATTGTACCCGGAATATTCTGTTAAACTGATCGTCCTTTTCATCGACGCTCTTGGAGGTTTCAAGCTTTCACTTGCTATTGGCCTAAAAAGCATCCCTGCGTGTCAACAATATGCTAGAACACTTGCGGGGAAAATGCAGAAAGCGGTTGTCCTTGGGTCGCTCTGTGTTCTTAGGGTGCACGAGGCTTTTGCTGGATCGTCGTATTGATTCCTTTACAGACTGTAAGCACCTATCTCACGGTTGTGAGACGTGGTTGTGGCTAAAAGTTTACCGCGATTTCGCTGGAAGCGGGTGCAATTTTCCAGATTAGCACCCGCTCCCGGCGAAATCCTGCGGTTGTCCTTATGACAAATTGTTAATTATATATATAGTTCCCCCACTCTGACACTCCGTACCGCATCTACTTCATAAGATCTTTGGACTATGGCTGACACATCGTTCCTCGGCAGGGATGGGAAAGTAAAATACCCTAGATAATTTACATAGTTTTTTACAGTAAATTACTAGGTATTTTACATGGGTACTTTCTTACACGATGTAAATTACGCGTATATGGGACTTTACGTTCTGCGTTTCCCGTTTCCCTCCACAAATATAACCTCTGAATCTTGTTGCCCATTGCAAACATTCCTTGAAATAAAAGACATAAATTAACAAAATAACATACGTAAATAAGTTTATTATAATGAAGTTGGTTTATCCGTGTATATTTTATTAGGTACAATTTTTGCCAAAATTGAATATAAAAACACATTAACACATTAACAAAATACACGGATCATCGAAATTCAGAAGAGGAGAAATGGGTTGCGCGCGCAACCACGACATTTATATCGTCTCCTACCATATTCACAGGGACATAGACGTGTCATAGAATTGGACCACGTCTCGTTTCAGATCTGGGATCCAGTGTCTCCAGAACGTGGGATTTTCGGCCCCCACCAGTCTTCCTTCTGGAAGCGACGCATGCAAACGTAGCGTGTCCGTGAGTCGGCACTGTTAAATGCTGCGAAGCCCAGCCTTTGTAAAGCCGAAAATGCACGAGCAGGAACCCGAACCCTCCCGATCTCACGAATGACGATCTAGCTGCTCCTCAAATGCATTCAAGTTTTGAAATCCCGAGTAACCTTAGAACCTTTAGGCTTATTACGAAGAGGCAAATATGATTGACTTGATGTAAATAGATATAGGAGACAAGACTTCTGGGTCTAAAATGTTTCAAATTTAGTGCTGCATGCCTTAGTCATATTTTTAGTAAACAATGGATTTTTAACAAATAAAAAACAAATTTTCGACAAAATAGTTTAATTTTTCAACCTAAGAAATTACTTTTAAAAATACATTTTTTAACTTAAACATTGTAGTTTATACTGAAGTTCGCAGTTGAAAAAATTAATTTTTAAACCCAAATAAATGCCAATTTTTTACAAAAGAAATTAATTTTTTTCTAAGACAAATGAATGTTTAAAAAAGAATTATTCGCCAACAAAGAAGATAAATTTATAACGAAAAAGAAAATTCTTCAAGAAAAAAAAGTTTCAACAAAATTGTTCAATTGTCATCTATAGAAATGAATTTTAAACTAAAAAAAAAGTATTCGATCAAAAATGGATTAGTTAAATTTTCAGACAAAAAATGGAATTTTCAACGAAAGAAATTATATTTCAACTAAAATTATAATGTTTCAACGAAAAATTGAATAAATAGATTTTCAGTTGAAAACTAATTATCAATCCCAAAAAATCAAAGTTTCAACAAAATATTTAAATTTCCAAGCAAAAAATTAAATTTGCAAACAAATAGTTTAATCTCCAAACCAATAACTTTCTACTGAAAACAGAATTCTAAATTTTCAATATCAATTTAAAAAAATAAAAATGGTTGTTAATAACATAGATAAATTTTTAACGAAAAACGATTAGATTATCAGTTTAAAAAAATCAATTTACGACCAACAATTTTTCAACAAAATAGTTTAATTTCCAAAAAATAGATGAACTTTCAACCATTTCATACCAAAATAAAAGAAGTTTCAGGAAAAAATGCATTTTCATCCAAAAACATATAGTTAGATTTTCATTTAAAAAATTATTTTTCAACCAAAAATGGAATGGAATGATTTCTGAGAGAAAATTTAAAAAAAAAAGATCAGAATTTTTTAAAATAATTTCGTAATTTTGCCCTATTATATAACTTTAGAAAAAAAGCAATTTAATTCTTATTAAGCCTTCTTGCGCAATTTTGTTGAACCATTTTTTGTTATCTTTATGTTGGTTTGTAAAATTTGCTGTCAAATTTTAGTAAGTTTACGAGATATTCGGAAATTTTGAAACAATTTAAAAATAAAACAATTAAAACTTGCAAAAGAATCAGGAAAAATTTGAATAATTCTTAAAAATTAGAAGATTAGAAGGTCTGAAAATATTAGAAAAAAAGAATTATTTTTCTAATAATCGTTTGAAAATTTTTAATAATCTTTATTTACGAAAATGTACTTTAAAAAAAATCAAAAGGATTTTGAGACACATCAAACGATTTCCTAAAATTTAAAAGAAGAGTGTAGAAGATTTTAAAGCAAAATGTTTCAATTTGACAAGATTAAAACGTTTTAAAAAACGTAAATAATCCGGTAAATTCAAGAAATATTTAGAAGAATCGTAGAGATTCAAATCTAATTTTAAACTTAAATTTTTTGGAAATTTACATTTTCAAAGATTTCAAAAAAAAAAACTTTAAAAGCTTTAAGGGAATTCCGAAAGATTTCAAGGAGATAAACTTATTTTTCTTAAAATTCCTGTGAAAACTTTAGTAGATTATATAAGTCAAGTTTTTTACATCTCAAATGCTTTTTTAAAATTTTAAGAAAAATATAGTGAGTTACAAATATTTTTTTGGAATTTATTTTGTTTTAAACACATTAGAAATATTTAAAAACTTGAAAAAATTTTCCAAAATTTATTAAATATTCGTTGATATCTTCCAAACTTCTAAATGTCCTAAACATCTTTTAAAAAGACTCGAATTTTTCTAATATTTTTTTGAATCCAATAAAATAAAAAATTTAAAGTCCTCTAGGTTCTTTTTTGATACATCTCTTTTCATGCTATTTTAGGCTATAATCAGAATTTTGAGGATTTTAAGAGAAAAATCCAAAAAGTTATCAACTTGAACTCATTCAAAAGACTAATCATTTGACAAAAATGTTATTAAATTTTCCTTTTAATGTGGTGTTGAAAGGAATTTCATTAAAATATGTGTGGGATTTTTTGAACAGAAAATTGCATGTATTTCTGAACTTTCTTATTTTTATTTTTTAAGTGTATTTTAATCTGCCTTTGTTTAGTGAAAAATCATATGCTGAAAAACGATAAGAGAAATATCTATTTCTTCAATTTCTACTATAACTTGAAATGCGATTCTTCGTAGTATTTTAATAATTAATGGATAGATTTTTATAATTTTATTCCTGAAAATTATTCCCTAAGGTCAAAGATGGTACACAAATATCGTAAAATTTTAAAAACACCAACTATTTACAGCAATTTTAAAAATAAAAATCAATATGTATCACACTCAAATAAATTTTGGCAATACTTATAAAAGTATTATTATTTTTAATTAAAAAAATTAATGTATAGAGAGTACAGTTTCATTTTGGAAATTTCACGACGGTTTTTCGTACCATGTTTGACCCTCGGCCGGAATCAAGGAAAAATAATCTAAAAATATGTTCATTAAGTATTAAAATAATACAAAGTCTTTCCTTTACTATTTTTTTTCTCTTTTTATAGGCATGAGATATTTCTTCATAAAATAAATTTTGTTGGATTTATTTTACAATTATTTACAATCAATTTTAATTACAATTTTTTTACAATTACAATAAAATTGTAAAAGCTAAATTTTGCAATGTTGAGATAATTATTTTAAGGCATTAGAGATTTTTTAAAGATTTCATACACAATAAAATAAGCATTATCAGTTTGTTTATAAATTTAGATGTAAATAATTATTATAAGTGTCAGCAGAGAGGTGACGCATCCAGACGATGACTGCTCTCCCTCTTTCTCACTCTCTCCCACCACTAGTACTTCACGCTCGCGACGATCTCCGCGTCGCCGCTGCCGTATTCCAGTTCAGACCGCGCTAGCGCCTACACGTATTTCTTACTGTAGATAAATAAAGACTATCACTCGACAGAGTATTACGATTAACAAACCGAGTATTTATTTAAGCCAACCTCATAACTAACAATAAGGTTTTTAAGAAAATTAAGAAAAAAAAAGATTTTCGAATATATCAGATGTATCAGAAAAGATTTTAGGAGATATTTAAGACATTTTATTTTTATTTTAAAAGATTTAAAAAAATATTAGGAAAATTTCTTATCAATTTAAAACGTTTTGAACTCTTCAAGGTATTGGTAACTCTCTCGAGTTTTTATCAAAAATTAAAAAAATCATTCAAAATGTAGAAAAAAAATTCCTTATAAGCTTCTAAATTTTCCCAAGCATTTTATGAAACTATGTTTATTCTACTGGAACCTTTCGAGATTCCTTTAAAGTTCCTCAAGTTTATGTTGCGTTTCTAAAACACTTCTGAAGTTTAAATTTTTTTGAATATCATCAAATCTACTAAATACTTCCTGAATTCACTTGATTGTTTACTTTTTTTAACTTTTAAATCTTATCCAATTGAAGCATTTTGCTTTAAAATCTTCTACACTCTTCTTTTGCATTTTAGGAAATCTTTTTATGTGTTTAAAAATCTGCTTGAATTTTTTTTAAAGTATATTTTTCTAAATAAACACTTATTTAATACTTTGACACGATTATTAGAATAATAATTATGTTTCTCTAATCTTGTCAGACCTTCCAATCTCTAATCTTTAAAAATTATTCAAATTTTTCCTGATTTTTTTTTCTGCAAAATTAAAAAAAAACTTTAAAGTTTTTCAGATGCTTTGAGAATTGAAATCTTTTGCAATGTTTTGAAATATTTAAAAATAATGTTTTCAAATTAATTATTGGAAATAAAAAATTATGTTAATTATTCCTTCAAAAATGTTTACAAGTTTTAATTATTTTCGAATCGTTTCTAAATTTTTAAATATCTCTTAAACTTACTCAAATTTGAAAGAATTATATTCCTTCATTTTTCTAAAGTTAAGTAACATGGAAAAATTACAACATTTTTCTTCAAAATATTTTACGTACTTTTTAGACATTTTAGGAAATAATAAAAAATGTTTTGTAATCTTTTTTCAAGTTTCTATTGGAATTCATTCCGAAACAATTGTTTCACATTTTTTTTTCCAAGTACTTTCTTTCATTATCTGAAAGTCCTTCGTTTATCTACTTTTATTATTACTATTTCATTTTACATACATATCTATTATATCTTATTAAAATTTAATAAAAAAGTCTCAAATATTAACTGTATTTAAATACTACAATTTTTAATGTTTCCAAATTTTTAGAAATAATTTAACAAATTTTATGTGTAATGAAAATAAACTTTTTTTAAATCTCATTCAACTTATTCCAAGTTATCTTTTTTGAATTTTAAAAATTGATGTAATTACTTATTTTAATTGGAAATAATTGAACAAGAATTTTTAAGTTTTTCAGTTTTTCAAATCAGTTTATCCTACGTTTCTAAAACTCCTCTGAAGTTTAAATTCTTTTTTAAATCTCATCAATTCTACTCAATAATTTTTTAATTTAATCGATTATTTATATTTTTTTAAAATTTGTAATGTTATCGAATTAAAAATTTTTGATTTTAAAACCTTTTACATTCTTTTTACAAATTTTAGGAAATTGTTTGATGTGTTAAAAAATCTTCTTTAATTTTCTTTTAAAGCACATTTTTCAAAATAAAAAATTATTTTTATTACTTCTAGGTACCTAAAATATTTTATTTTCATTTTCGTGAAAACTTACAAAATTTTTGAAAAATCTTTACAAGTTTTAATTATATTTTAATCCTTTGAAAATTTCTGAATATCTCTTAAACTTAAACAAATTTGAAAGAAGATTTTTAAACCAACATATAATTTAAAAAATTGTGCAAAAAAATTGCACAAGAAGGCCTAAAAAGAATTATGTTCCTTAATTCAAGATGTGAAAAAATTGACTCATAATCTTTTAAATTTTTCCCAGGAATTTTAAGAAAAATAGTTTTACAGCCTTGAAATCTTTCGGAATTCCTTTAAATTTTTTAAAGTTTATGTTCGACTTCTTTAAAAATCTAAGTTTCTGACAGAATTTAAGTATAAAATTCGATTTGAATCTCTTCGATTCTTTTTAATATTTCTTGCATTTACTCCATTTTTATCTCTTTATTATAATCTTGCCAAATTGAAACATTTTGTTTTAAAATCTTCTACACTCTTCTTTTAAATTTTAGGAAATCCTTTCACATATTAAAAACCTTTTTTAATATTCTCATAAAATACGTTTTTTAAATAAAAAGTCATTACAAATTTTCCTACCAATCTTCAAAAAGTTCTTTTCTAATCTTGTCGGACCTTCTAAGCTTTCTAATCATTAAGAACATAACAAAATTACCTGAACTTTCATTGTCTTGACACCCTGCGAAATTCAGTTTACTTAAAAACTCCAAATAGCCAGTTAGCTACCGAAAACGAATCGTGAAGTCGAGAGGGGAGGGGGGCTCGGGCTCGTGCTCGTGCATTTTCGACTCTACAGGAGGCTGGCCTATGCAACATGTAGCAGAGCCGACTCACCGACACGCTACGTTTGAATGTGTCGCTCCTAGATGGGAGAGTGATGGAGGCCGAAAAATCCCACGTTCTGGAGACACTGCTGGGATCCAGTGATCCCAGATCTAAAACGAGATGCGGTTCAATACTATGACAGGGCTATGTCCGTGTGAATATAGTAGGAGACGCTGTAAACGACTGAGTTGCGCGCGCAACCCATTTCTCCTCTTCTGAATTTGAAAACTCGAACATGCACGATTGCCGGTCGGAGCACTTCGTCGATTCTATTTATGTATCTATCTGCTAACAGCTAACTGCTTTGAAATAAATTCAGGAGATTGGGATTTTAATATTTC
>NC_046664.1:114532880-114537743 GCF_010883055.1 Belonocnema kinseyi
AAAATATATGTGTCTCAATTTTTTCTAGTGTCGAATAGTCTTAGTTATTGGCCGTTGAAAAGCAGTGTACCGGTAGTGGCGTTTTGGCCGTTTAAGGGTTTTGAAAGAAATGAAAGAAATTGGTGATTTTGGAATTCATCTCGTTTGGATAAAAACTCAATTATTTAATTGAAAAATTAATTATTTTGTTGAAAATGTAACTATTTTGTAAAAAGTCCTCTTTTCTATCAAAAGTTCTACTACTTTGTTAAAATTTTTATTTCTTTTATTTGAAGGTTCATCTCGTCATAAGTTTTGGGTGAAAAATTCGATTATTCACTTAAAGTTGAACTACTTAGTAAAAAAATTAATTTTTTCTTATTAAGGATTCATAATTATAGTTGAAAATTCAACTATTTGCCTTTAAATTAGGTTAAAAATTCAGCTTTTTTGTAGATAATACTCTTTTTCACTTTAAAATTAAAAAATTTATTAAAATTAAATTGACCTTTTTAGTACAAATTTAATGTTTTTGGTTGAAAATGTATCATTTTTTGTCAAAAATTCAATTGTTTGGTCGAAATATGAACGGTACATCTTCTTGGGCTTAAAAGTCGATTATTTCTTTAAGAGTTGAATTACTTCGTAAAAAAAATAGAGAGTACTCGAATATGAGATATTCTCGTAATATGAGAAAGCGGGGAGCAGCTAAACTAAGAGACCCACTCTGTTGTTTCTCTTACTAACTTGTAGCCCTTGAATAAAGAGTAATTTCGTGGTATAGTCCATTTTTCATTGGTCTTCTAAAGATTATAGACGAACTTTTTGTGAAATCGATGGTGGTCGAGTTCTTGGAAGGGAATTCTTTAAACCCTATTTATTATTCATTAAATATGTATATAGCAGTAAAGTTTGACTGGAGTGATGGGGATTGATTAACTAAGTAGGAAAATATCGATAGTGTTGCAGTTTTTCATTGTACAGGTCAGGCATAGTAAGTGCATAGTTGCACGATGTGGTTCTCATAATATGAGATACCTGTGGTTTTTATAACACTATGGCTGCGTAGGGGAAATTGGTTACAAAAGTGTTTGTGACTACTGAAAAAACTAAATATATCTAAATAGCAGTTAATTTATACTTCGGAAACATAGAATGAAGTTTTTCGTTAAAAATAATACTTTATTTTGCATTTTATTAGCTATTTCCTGGGGTATCTCATATTATGAGAATAGTTTGACGAGTTTGGAAAAAACACTTTTTTACATTTTTTGTATTTTCAGCCTAAAAAAATTTTTTAATAATTTTTTTTATTTGAGCTCCTTATGACAAACTAAATTTCCTTTAAAATGACCTATATTAATTTAAAATTCAGTACATAGAATTCCGACAATCACGCCAAACAGAGTTGGTATATCATATTTGGATACTCTCCTCTTCTATTTTTTTCAACAAGGTTTTATAATTATGGTTAAAAATTTAAGCATTTGGTTGAAAGTTTAACTCTTTGATTGAAAACTCATATTTTTCGTTGAAAAAAAATCAACTTTTTGTATATAATTCGTTTTTTTGACTTTAAAATTAAATAATTTCGTTGAAAATTCATGTATTTTGTTTAAAATTTGTCTTTTTTTGTAGATCATTAATTTTCTTGGTCGAAAATTCATGTTATTAGTTGAGAATTTAACAACTTTATTGAAAATGTATTTTTTCAATTAAAAATTATTTTTTTTTATCTGAAAATGTAACTATTCTAAGATTGATTAAAAATTAATCGTTTTTATCTGGAAATAGAACTATTCAATTTTTGGCCGAAACTTTATCCTGTACATTGTATTAGTTGAAACACCAATTATTTGATAGAAAATTAATTTAATTTGTTAAAAAGGAAACTTTTGGGTTGAAAATTGATATATTTTGTTAATTAGATTTTTTCCTAAAATTAAAAAACTGCAAAATAAAAAATTTCCTTAAAGTCGTCCGGATTCTTTTTTTTTTAATTTTTAAAATGTTTTCAAATACTCACTTAAAATTTATTTGTCAAAATAAAAAATCATTTTCAATATTCTTAGCAATCACAGCAAGTTTTGTTATTCTTTTTAAGTACTGTATAATTCTCAAAAAGCTTATTTTTTTAAATCTGCAAACGTCTAAATCGTGTTTCAAATTATTTGAAATAATTTCAAGTTTTAAATTTATTCTGAATCTTTTTTTAAATTAAAATTGTAGCGTTTAATCTTAAAATTTAACTCATTACAAATTTAACAATTCAAGGCTTTCTATTTCGAACCATTCTGTTCAAATTTGTATAGTTTTTAACAGTTGTTTGTTATGGATTATTTTTAATGAACGGTCAAATATTACTGATAATTAAAGAAATTTTCTTTTTTTAATTAAAAAATTTTAAATTGAATGGGTTAAAAATGAAAATTTTGTAGACTGAAATAATATTTAAGTCATAATCAAAAACAAATAAATTAATTTTCTCACAAATAATTGGCGTTTTAACTAATACATTTTACAGGATAAAGTTCAACCAAAAATGAAATAGTTCAATTTCCAGATAAATGCTGTGATAAAAAATTGAATTGAACAAGGAAAAAAAACGAATTTTCAACAAAATTGTTAAATTTTCAAGGAAAAAGGTGAATATTTGACCAAGAAGAGTAATGTTCTATAAAAAAAAACGATTTTCAAACTTAACCAATATATACGATTAATTTTTAATCAATCCTATAATAGTTACATTTTCAGATAAAGATAAATAATTTTTAGCAGAAAAAATTTATTTTAAACAAAGTTGTTGAATTGTCAACCAATCAGATGAATTTTTCTACCAAAAAAAATAATGATCTACAAAAAAAGACAAATTTTAAATAAAATACATGAATTTTCAACGAAATTATTTAATTTTAAAGTCAAAAAGATAAATTATCTACAAAAAGTTGAATTTCTTAAGCGAAAATATGAGTTTTCAATCAAAGAGTTAAAATTTCAACCAAATAGTTAAATTTTCAACCATAAGTATAAAACCTTGTTAAAAAAACGTATTTTTTTAGAAAGTAGTTCAACTCTTAGTGAAATAATCGACTTTTAAACCCAAGAAGATGTACAGTTCATATTTTAACCAAACAATTGCATTTTTGATCAAAAACGATTAATTTTCAACCAAAAAGATTAAATTTCTACTAAAAAAAGGCTCGCTTCGCTAGAAAATTTGAGCGCGCCTAGGGCGCGCGATGGTTGAATCTCGCGCTTCGCGCTCTAACATAATTATACCTCGCGCTTCGCGCGCGGATATTTATTCTTTGCATTTGGAATGCTTGAAAAAAAAACTTTATCAAAAGGATCTCTTTTAGATGGCAATATTCACATGCGTCTTCATATTCTGAATTATTTACTTAATTAAGTATAGTCAAAGATTAAGTTTCTCAAAGCTCTGTAGGCTTTGAGGTACACATTCTCATCGTCACACTCGCGCTGCGCGCTCGTTTTCCGACAGACATTTGTAAACAGATTTTGTTGGATTTCTTTTCTCGTAACTTTCATCGTTTTTCCATATATTTTTTTATTTTATTTTGTTTTGAACGTTATTTTTCACGAATAAAACAAAAAGTTCGCGTCCTATCAAGAAGTGATTCTTAACGAAGTTGCAGATCTTTTCTGGGATAATCATTTTTGTTAATTCATCTTTTTTCATATCCTACATAGTTTGTCCACAAAATGGAATTTGTTATTTTCCATTATTTTTTGGGCAATCAAAATTTGAAATTTCGATTTTTAAAGAAAATCCAAAAATTGGTTATGATCATCTTGCAGGGCTTTCGAAAAGAAATAATTTTCTTCTCTTGACATTTTTTCATATCGTGCGTGTTGATTAAAAAAATGTTGAAAACGCTATAACTCTGAGAATTTTCCTTTTATCGAAAAAAGTCATTGGGATAAATTATTTGTTCTTTTTAATGCTATAAATGTCCGTACATAGAATTTTCACATTCAGAAAAAAGTGGTCTCAAAAATTTTCAAAATGCGCTCCTTTTTTTAATTTTCATCAAAAATAGCTGGTTCACGAACTCGTCCTTTCTTTTAGGACCTAAAAAAAGTGTGCCAAAGATGAATTTGATTCGTTCATTTTTTCGAGAATTATCGTGTGTACGGACGGACGGACAGACAGACAGACAGACGACATCATAAAAACCTGATTTTCGGATTCAGGGGGTCTCGAAACGTGGAGATCCGTTGAAAAAGTGTGATGTCAAATTTCCGACAATTCTAATACTTTCTGAATCATAAATGATGAAAATGTAAAAAGAGTATTATCTACAAAAAGCTGAATTTTAAATCTAATTTAAAGGCAAATAGTTGAATTTTCAACTATAATTATGAATCCTTAATAAGAAAAAACTAATTTTTTTACTAAGCAGTTCAACTTTAAGTGAATAATCGAATTTTCCACCCAAAAATTATGATTTTAACTTTTAACAATATAGTTGCATTTGCAACAAAACGACTTTGCAACCAAAAAATATTTACAGTTGATAACACAGGCCCGCAAAAAAAAACAAAAGTGTCTGTGCAATTGACCAGACCTATATATTCTTATGTATTTTTCGACGCTGAATCCGAATTTGCAATAAAAAAGTAGGGTCCAGCTACATTTTTATGGGGTTTTGCTCGAAAAACCTCATTTTTTACGGTTTTTTCATGTTTTTTTTTAATAAAGAAAAATTTTATTTTTTTGACTTCAGAATCGAATTCTACGGGAAAAAATACATCGAAAATCATGTTTTGATTTTTTTTTTACAAATATTTCAACCCACCATACGGCGATGAAAAGGCAGAAAATCGCGAAAAGTGAAAATTTGCTTCAAATTTGATTAAAAT
>NC_046664.1:114537843-114543163 GCF_010883055.1 Belonocnema kinseyi
AAATTCATGAATGTTTTCTCAAAAATTTTGCCATTAAGACGCCATTTTGAAAATACTAAAACGAAAAATCGATCTTTGAACCATGGATTCTCAAAGTTTAGAGGTTATTTAAGTTAGAGGTTATTTTAAATTAACAAAGATTTACAAGAGGTCAGTGTAATACCTAAAGTTAATTTCAACGAGGAATTCAATGATGACCTTCATTTTAACCTTGGAGTTGACCTTCACGGCTTTTTGAAGGTCGACTTTGTTTTTTTAAATGGAAATCCCCTTTTTTACATCTGCAATCGATAGAGCGGAAAATTCTACGTTCAGGTACGTACCCAAGTCATAGGTCAATTGTAACGTTCAAAATCAGTTAGAGGTTATTTGAAATTAACAAAGTTTTTCAAGAGGTCAGTGTCAGTTTAGCATTACCCAGGAACAACGACGTGGACGTAGTAAATTCTATTTCCTTCGGGGTGCTTGATTAGCATGACTCCCCTTGCCCCTCACGTTTCGGGCTGCTTGATTAGCGTGAGTCTCCTTGCCTATCACGTTTCGGGGTGCTTGATTAGCGTGAGTCGCCTTGCCTCTCACGCTTCAGTGAAGATATTTGAACTGAAAACCTTGATCTTCTTGACAAAAAGCTATGCGATTGTAAAAATGAGTTACAGCATTACGAATCATCTCCCTATCAATCAAAGTAGCCTGTTGCAGAATCCGATTCTGCAATTCGTCTAATCTTTGCGGTGGCGATGAGTATACTTTGCTCTTTAAATAACCCCAAAGGAAATAGTCGAAAGACGTCCGATCAGGAGATCTAGCAGGCCACTCGATTTCACTCCTTCTCCCAATCCACCTTTGAGGGAACTGAGTATCCAAATATGCTCGAACCTCCCTACTGTAATGAGTCGCTGCTCCGTCCTGCTGGAACCAAATATTATGAAAATTATCGCCTGTAATATCCCTTATTCTTGGTACGATTTGGTTTCTGAGAAGCTCTTCATATGCACGGGCATTGAGATTACAATCAATGAAGATAGGTCCTATCAATGTATCATTCAAGATACCGGCCCAAACATTAATCTTTTATGGATATTGTGTGTGACTCTCCAACATCCAATAAGGATTTGTGTCGGACCAATATATACAATTTTGCCTGTTAACTTCACCTTTTAAAGTGAAAGTAGATTCATCTGAAAATACTGTATTGTACAAGAAAAGAGGATCTCTATCAATTCTGTCCATCATAATTTCACAAAATTCAACCCGACGATCAGGATCGTCTTCATTGAGCTCTTGTATCAGATGAACTTTGTAAAGATGGAAATTAATGCTTTTTAAAATATTACGCACTGTTTCAGGAGCAACGTCACGCTCATCACTAGCTCAACGTAAACTAAGGTGTGGGTTTTCAACAAATGCTTGGGCTATGTCCATCTGCATCTCCTCAGATCCTGTAGATTTTGACTGACCAGTTCCCTGAAGGTCCTTGATAGATCCATGATTCATAAAGCGCCTTACAGTTCTTTCAATTGTTGATTTTGAGACAGGTATTAACGCTTCTCCATTACGAAAAGTGCGATTAAAAAGCAAACGATCTTGATCATAAGATCGAACTCGATCTCCCCAACCACGCATCATTGATACAGATACCCTCTCTCGTTCCGAAAGTTTAGCTTGCGCCATAATAATCTTTCAGCGAAAGATAGTAAGTATGTACTCGTAATACGTAAATTTAGTTTCGATTCGTAATATTCGTATATAAAACGATATAGGACTTATGGTATCGCCTTAGGTATTGATTTAGGTATCCAAAAACGGTATAGGACTGTATAACTCTTCGGGGAGAAATAGAACTCTCACCAGAACATCTGGAACTTTTAATGAAAAATTTCCTAATGATTTTACAATATTCAAAACGCTGTAACCAAGATCAATGCAGAGCTCACCAAGGAATTTCTCGTTGAAATTTACTTTAGGAATTACACTGACCTCTTGGAAAACTTTGTTAATTTTAAATAACCTCTAACTGACCTTGACCGTCACAATTGACCTGTGACTTGGGTACGTACCTGAACGTAGAATTTTTCGCTCTATCTATTGCAGATATAAAAAAGGGAGGCTTCCATTAAAAAAAAAGTTGAGCTTCAAAAAGCCTTGAAGGTCAACTTCAAGGTCGATATGAAGGTCACCATTGAATTCCTCGTTGAAAATTACTTCAGGAATTACACTGACCTCTTGGAAAACTTTGTTAATTTCAAATATCCTCTAAATGACCTTGGACGTCACAATTGACCTATGAATTGGGTACTCACCTTAACGTAGAATTTTCCGCTCTATCGATGTCCGATGTAAAAAAAGGGGGTTTCCATTCAAAAAAACAAAGTTGACTTTCAAAAAGCCATGAAGGTCAACTCCAAGGTCAAAATGAAGGTCACCATTGAATTCTTTGTTGAAATTCACTTCAAGAATTACACCGACCTCTTGGAAAACTTGGTTAATTTCAAATAACCTCTAACTGACCTGCGTGAGCCACCAGTTCTAGGAAGGCTGAGAACGGAGTGACTGCAAACGAGAGTTTTTATGAAAATTTGGAGTATTTTTTATTAAAAAATAAATTTCTAATCAGCCATCAAACATCAATTAATGAAATTTTCAGGATTTATTGTTAAATATCTATATTTTGATAAAATATTAAAATCTGAAAATTATGTATGTATTAGCCTATTATTAGTTAACTTTTAAGTAAACAAATGCAAATTCCAATGACATTTCGGTCAAAAAATGGATTTTTTTCTGTGGTTATGTGCGTTATACATTTAAGTTCAAGATTCCGGAAAAAATGTCACTTGTCGCGATTAATTTGAACAAGATAAATTTGTTTATCACCATGCGCCGGGCACTGTCAGTACAGCCCGCGGCCAAGTGTCACGGAGTTTTTCCAACTCTGGTCGGTCGTAATGAAGAAGAACAATTAAAAATATGATTATTTAATAAATGTTATTTTTCAACATAATATAAAGAAGAATGAAATAAAATAATTTTTATTACTAAACTATGTCAGGGAAAATTAAATTATAATTACATACAAATTTGGTAGAAACGCGTTATCTTCAGTACTTTTTAAAAATCTGGTTAACGATAACTTTCTTATCTTCCGGAACAGGCTTACATTTCAGAGATCCGCCATCCAACGGTTTGTAGTAGTGAAATTGGCAAGTTTTTTTTTGTAACAGTTCGTTCAAAACGCTATCGGTACTTTTGTTCATGTAAATCATGATCCTCTTGCGAGCAAAAAGCAAAATTAATTTTTTTTTAAAGGAGGTGCCGTTGCTTTAGATGAGAATCACCGACAACTTGCTACGTTTGTGTTCTGGGTCGTTTTCTGCCCCTCGTTCCGGGTCAGGTGTTTGGCCGTCACGTACTTCTCAATACTTTCGAAGTACTTCCACACGATGAAGTCCCTCCCCATCGGGTCTCAGTGAAATTCTGTCCGGTTCTCTACGTTGATCGGATACGCCAGCGATCTCTTTGCTGTCGGCTTCCTTTTTCATGTTATTTTTATCTCAGATAACCGCTTCTGTGTCGACGGATAGTGTCCATCCGGAACACTCTGCCGTACGCCTCCTGGTGGCCGTCGATGATGGGACAGGGCACAACCTTGTGGCCGTTGATGATGGGACGGGGCACCTCCTGATGGCTGTCGGCGATGAGATGATTCTCTCCTTGGCGACCATCAGCGAGGGCCTTATGCTGTTTCTTCTAAGCTTCCCTCTTCCACTTATTAAGTCCCATTCACCCCTCGTTTTCTGTATCCTCCCGTTCCCTTCACACAATCCTATCTAACAGGCACCACTTAAGGACTTCCCCTTAGGGCGCCTAGGGTTGTAACCACTAGATGTGTTTGAGTGATTGGAAACAAGGACTGGCAGATAATGACAAACAGAAGCTACGTTCAATATTTTTGCTCTTAAAAGAGCAGGTTTGTACTCAAGGTGAATATAATCAGGCTCGTTGAAGCTGAGGATGTTGTTTATTTACTGTTCTCTCTAGGCAGAGAGAGGAGACTTTATGAGAGCGAAGTGTTCATACTGATGGCGAGATGCCAAGTGACGAGTGTGAAAGAAGAAAAAGGGGTGCAAAAGAAAAGCGAGGAATATGTCATAATATTTGTGAATATTTAGGGATATTTCGAAATATTTTTGAATATCAAAAATATTTAAGATTATAAAGAATATCAAGAATACCAGGAATATCTAGGAATATTGACAGAATACGTGTATGAGAATATTTAGTGAATGTATCAGGAATATTGGAGTGATCGACGATTATATCAGGAACGCAAAAATATGTACCCTTTTGTTATGGGTTCTTATTGGAAAAATATCCGGATTATATGTGGGTCAGCCGTGAATTAAAAAAATTGATTTATCTTTATTGAGAATTTTATAGAAATATGTGCCTTAAAGAGGCCGGATAGGAATCGGGTACAAAAGTATATCCTTATTTTAATTTCTGTATCCATTTGACAGATACGAACTGGGTAGAACCAGGTAGCCGGTACACTTTCACTAGATAATTTCCAAGTGTCCATATGCCTTAAAGAGACCGGATATGAACTGGGTAGAAAATTATATATCCTTGTTTTAATTTATGGTTCCATTTGCTAGATACGAACCTTAGAGAGACCGGATAGGAACCGGGTAGAAAAGTAGATCCTTATTTTAATTTCTAGTCCTATTTGCCAGATAGGAACCTGGTTCGACCGGGTAGTTGGTACACTATTACTTAACAATTCACAAGTGGCCGAGTGCCTCAGACAGGCCGAATAGGAATCGAGTAGAAAAGCATATTCTTATTTTAATTTCTGGTTCCATTTTCCAGATAGGAACCGCCCTGGTGGACCGAAGGAACAGAATGGAGCCTCTACAAAGTACCCATAAAGACCCCATTGGGTCCCCATTCGGTTCTTTTTCAAAAAACTCAAAAATACAGTAAAATCAACTTTAAAAGTTTTGAAATTCGGTTTCTACGTTGAAATTTGCATTAGAAACTCATGGAGTAATTGCAATACTTTTTCTTGCAGCATTAAAAACTCAAAAAAATTAAATACCTGTCATTTACATGGGCCAAAGGCGCCTTCAAGTGCATCTTCTTTTAGTAGCTGACAATAAACGTTTCGTCGGTAACTTTAAGAATTTTATTGTAACACGTGGAGCCGAATTTGGCGCGAAATTATCCCGAATTTAAAAGTTCAAAAATTTCACGTTGATTTATTAAAATAGATCCTGTTCGGCTCCGTTGGCTCGTTACCGCAATTAAGGGTTTAGAAACC
>NC_046664.1:114543263-114546560 GCF_010883055.1 Belonocnema kinseyi
CATACGTTCAAGCGGAAGGGTAAATTTGGGAATATTATAATGAAATAGAAATTTGAAAGTATCATGTAATTAATTTGGAGTTCTCAATCATTTTCACATTGTTCAAGGTGGTTTTCCAACTTGTAAAACGTTTTTGATGACGAGGGGAGGGTACGTAGGACTTAGGGGTAGTTTGTCGGGTACGTATGATTTATTATCGAAGAGCAAAATGAAAGCGCAAAAAAATATCAACTAACAGTTCTTTCCAAGTTGGACTATTTTTAATGTTTTTTTCATACATATATATGTCCCGCTGCATAGATTCACGTGGAAGGGTAGTTTTTCGGGAAAATTATGAAGAGATGGAAATTTTGAAGTGCCGTGTAATCAATTTGGAGTTCTAATTTTTTTTTTCATTGTTCAAGGTGGTTTTCCAACTTTTAAAACGTTTTTGATTACGAGGGGAGGGTATGTATGACTTAGGGTTAGTTTTTCGGTAACGTATTATATATTATCAAAGAGCAAAGAAAAGTTAAAAGTATCGACTAACAGTGTTATCTAAGTTTTATTATTTTTTATGCTTTTTTCATACATATATATTTTCTGCTGCATATGTTCACGTGGAAGGGTAGTTTTGGGGAAATTATAAAAGGCGTGAAATTTTCAAGTGACATGTGATATATTTGAAGCCATAAAACATGTTTACATTGTTGAAGGTAGTTTTCCCATTTTGAACACGTTTTTGATTACAGGGGGTAGTTGTGTAAGACTTAGGGGTAGTTTTTTGGAAAACGTAATATATGTCATCATAGAGCAAAAAAAAAAAGCAAAAAAAACCTCCACTTATCGTTTATCGCATTATAATCATTTTTAGTGAGTTTTCGTAGGTGGCGGGGCTGAGTGGACGTCCTGCTAGCGCCGCCACCCTTTTCTTCGAAGTTTAAATAGCAAAAAAATTTTTTTTAGCTTGAAATTAGCAAAAAAAACAGCAAAAAAATATGGCGTATTCCATTTTATAATTTGCCTTGGTGGCGGCGCTGAGTGGACGGACCTTGCGTGGGCACATTCTCATCACACCTTATGTTTTTTAATTTTCCTATTCGTCTCGTGTGTGGGTTTTCAAAATTTTTTTTTTGATGTTCTTAATGCAATTTTTCACAATTCAAAAACAAAACAGAACTAACAAAATATTATTCAGAAGCAATTAATGAATTTTTACAATCTCATCAAGAAAAGGTATTAGATTTGTGTAAAATTTACCCCTCCCCCCCCCCCTCCCGTGTTTGTCAATTGTCCACGTTTTGAGACCCCCTGCATCCGAAAAACAGGATTTTACGAATTATTCTGTCGGGATGTGTGTGTGTGTGTGTGCGCGCGTGTCTGTCTGTAGATTTTTAGTTTGTGAGCACGATAACTTTCGAAAGAATTGACAGATTGAATTGGCCTTTGGTATACTCTTTTAGTGTCCTAAAATAAAGGTGAAGTTCGTTAGCCAGCCATTTTATGTGGAAATTCAAAAAGTGAGTGTATTTTAAAAACCACTTTTTTTAATATTCAAAAATTGGCTGGACGGATATTCATAGCATTCTATCAGACGAACAATTTATCCTAATGCCTTTTTTTATAAAGCCAAAATTCACCACAGTTATAGCATTAAAAATTAAAAAAGAACACACGAAAATCAACATTTTAAGTCAAATAACGCATGATATGAAAAAGAGTGAAGAGGAGAAAAGTATTTCTTTTTCAATGCCCCACAAAATTGTTGAAACACCTTTTGGTTTTTTTTTAAATATTGAATATTCAAATTTTTACAGAATAAAAAAAGAATGAAAAATAAAAAATTACATTTTGCGGTTAAAATGTTAAAATGAGTGAAAAGATGACTGATCAAAAATTGTGCATTTCAAAAAGATCTACAAATTTGTTATGGATAACTTTTCGATAGCATCTGTATTTTGTGTTTTAATCGTGAAACACGATATTAACAATAAACAATCAGCTCGCTGCGTGGGCACATTCTCATCACAACTTATGTTATTTAATTTTCATTTACCAATTTCGACAAAAAAATGGGTAAAAAAGCTAATAAGATATCTTAGAGAGTTTTCCGGCCTCATTTTTTAATTAGGTTTTCAAGTTTTTTATAGATTAAAAAATATGACGAAAGAATGGCCTTTTTCCTAGTTGACGTTCCCGGTGCTTGTCAATAACAGGATAATGGTTGAAAGCGCTTAAGTTGCATAAAATAGCATTAGTTAAGGATATACCAATATTAGAAAATATACAAAAAAAATTTGTTATCAACAAATTATTTGTTGAAAGCATGTTTTCTACGATTTTCCATTAATACACATTTTTTCAAGTTATGTTGCAAGAAATTTGAATTGAAACAATATTATGTAAAAAAATTTCTTTTCTGATTATAACTGTTTATGTTATAAACAAATTTAACGTACAAATGCAGTAATCAGGTATTTTTCGACAGAAATATTCGTTTTTTCTATGTCATTTTTTTCAATTCGGAAATTTATGATAATTTTACTAAAATTCATAATTTGTTGATTAATCTTATGATTTTGTAAACAAATCTAATAAAAAATGCATTATTTGGGCGCTTGTCGAGAGAAAAATTCGGTCTTTTCACTGGCATTCTTTTCATTTGGGAACTTCACGACAATGTCGGAAAAATTCATAATTTTTGTATCAATTTTAAGATTTTTTGAAAACAAATTTAATAAGCAAATGCATAATTCGGGCATCTTTGGACGGAAAAATTAGTTTTTTTACGATTTCAGTCTTTTTAATTGGAAAGTTCGTGATAATTTCAGCAAAATTTATAATGGATTGATAAATTATATATTTTTTTAAAAAACAAATTTAATAAACATAGAAAAAAACGGATTTTTCTGTTAACAAATTCCTGATTAATGAATTTGTTTAAAGAAATAATAAAATGTATCAACTTATTATAAACGTTGCTGAAATTCTTATTAACTTCCTATCTGAAAAGACTGGCATTGAAGAAACCGAATTTTTCTGCCGAAAAATGCCCGAATAATTCATTTGTTTAAAAGATCATAAGATTAATAAACAAATATGAATTTTGCTGCAAATATCATGAAGTTCCGAATTTTAAAAAATGTACATCGGAAAAAAATGTTCTGTTGAGAAATGCCTGATTACTGCATTTGTTCACAAAATGTCTCTTGCAATATACGAGGGTGAATCAAATATTAACCGGAATTCTTTTTTAATATTTATTTATTTATAAAACAATACAAAAATACTATGGATTATTTTTCTACATAGTCTCCT
>NC_046664.1:114546660-114550285 GCF_010883055.1 Belonocnema kinseyi
GGTCTGCTATCTTAAATCTAAACATTATATCAAATTTCCTCTGCCCAAAAATTCTCGACAAATCTAACATATACATTTATTTGCTTACAGGAATGATTATCAATTAAACCATATTCATGCCGATCTGCCCTGAAATATTGCTTGCCAATATTTTTACTTTTCGCACGAATATTTTATAATTTCGAATCGAAACCGCGCATTCTATGGAAGCGACGGTGCTGTTCCTAGCGGATGGAATGCAAATTTATGCGATCGTTACATTATCTGGATGCTAGCGCCACACAGTGGAACCCTCAGATAACACCACTGCGATGCAAGTGAGAGAGAGTTATTTTTAAATTTCGCGCGCAACATACTAGTTGAGCTATTATGGATGCGCTTGAAGTCACCTTCAGCAGAAGTTAATGACATTTTTTAAAAATTTTAACGCTGAAAAAAAAGTATTGCGATTACTCCGTGAGTTTCTAATAGAAAATTTAACGCAGAATCCGAATTTCAACAGTATCAAATTTTATTTCGCTGTATTTTTGAGTTTTTTAAAAAGGAACTTATGAATTTTGAGCCGTTGAATCCAAATCTGGAGTTAGAATTTCTCCCACACGTCTCAGTTTCCCCCTAGATGCAAAAAGTAAGGAAAGTTCAGGGATTTCTGGTCGCAGAGGCCATACAAAAAATTTGTCTGTACGAGACAAGTGATTAGGTTACCCTTATGGATTTTGAGCTGCTGAATCCAAATCTGGCCTCAGAATTTGTCCTACACGTCTCAGTTTTCCCCTAGAAGCAGAAAATTGTTTAAAAACTGCGTCTATTCTGGACATTACTACGAAAATTGAAAGTCTTGCACATTTTATACTGATACACATGTTATGCCTCTGCAGTTTTTAGCTCTAAATATAAATTTGTCCACTAAGTTTTTCGAGCTTTCACAATTTTCTCCCTAGATGCGAAAAGTACGGAAAAGCCTAGGGATTTTCTCGTCACACAAACCATACAAAAAATTAGTCTGCACGAGACAAGTGACTAGGTACCCTTATGATTTTTGAGCCGCTGAATCCAAATCTGTCCTCCGAATTGATCTTACGCGTCTCAGTTTACCCCTAAATACAGAAAATAAGAAAAACCCTAGGGATAACTTGCACGTTATTTTGATAATGCCAATGTACGCGAAATAGGCACATCGATATTATATTCTTAAGTGCAACGTCTTGTAGAGACTTAATTTGTACAATGAAATTTTGTAGTGTGCCTACTATTTCTTCTAGCTTGAGCAAATCGAGGAACATTGAAGGCCCTTCTCAGATTATATAGATTTACACGGAAAAAATAACAAAAACCTAATATCCTTTAGAGTTTTGCGTGCGAAATCAGTCACTTGTCCCGTGCAGACAACTTTTTTTTGGTGGGCCTAAGCCAGAAATTCCCTAGGCTTTTCCCTACACTTTGCATCTAAGGAGAAAAGAAAATAAACCTGAAAAATTTGGGGTTCATATTTAGATTAAGCACGCAAAACTGCAAAGCATATGGCATTTTTGTTATTTTTACATTCTCATCAAAAGAAGGTATTAGATTTGTGTAAAATCTACCCCCCCCCCCAGTTTCTGTTAAATGTCCACGTTTTGAGACCCCCTGAATTCGAAAAATAGGTTTTTCCGAATGTGTCTGTTTACAGTTTATCCTAATGACTTTTTTAAATAAAACCATAATTTACCACAGTTATAGCATTTACAAAATTTTAAAATATACACGAAAATCAACATTGTAAGCCAAGTAACGCATGATATGAAAAAATGTCAAGAAAAGAAAAATATTTCTTTTTCAATTCCTTACCAGATTGTTAAAACACCTTCTTGTGTTTTTTTAAAAAATTGAAAATATACAAATTTTGACAGAATAGAAAAGAATGAAAAATAAAAAAATTACATTTTGCGGTTAAAATGTGCAAAATGGGTAAAAAGTCGACTGAACAAAAATTGTGCATTTTAAAAAGATCTACAAATTTGTTACAGATAACATTTTGATAGAATGTGTATTTTGTGTGTTAATCGTGAAACACGATATTAAAAATAAAAAATCAGCCCGCTGCGTGGGTACATTCTCATCACAACTTATATTTTTTAATTTCTTTTTCGTCTCATGTGTGGGTTTTCAAAAAAATTTACATTTGTTAAATGTTCTTGTTTTTCACACAAAAAAAAAACTAGAAACAGAAGTATCAAAACATTATTCATGGCAAATTAATAAATTTTTACATTCTCATCAAGAGAAGGTGCTAGATTTGTGTAAACTTTGACCCCCCTACCCATTTTTGTCAAATATCCACGTTTTGAGACCCCCTGAATCCGAAAAACAGGTTTTTACGAATTTGTCTGTCTGCCCGTGTGTGTGCGTGTCTGTAGATTTTTAGTTTGTAAGCACGATAACTTTCGACAAAATGGACAGATTAAATTGGCCTTTGGTATACTCTTTTAGTGTCCTAAAATAAAGTTTAAGTTCGTTAGCCAGCCATTTTGGGTGGAAATTCAAAAAGTGAGCGTATTTTGAAAATTTTTGGGACCAACTTTTTCATAATTCAAAAATTGTATAACGGATGTTCATAGTATTTAATCAGGCGAGCAATTTATCCTAATGACTTTTTTCTTATAAAGCCAAAATTTACCACAGTTATAGCATTTACAAAATTTCAAAATACACACAAAAAGCAACATTTTAAGCCAAAAAACGCATGATATGAAAAAATGTTACAATAAGAAAAATGTTTCTTTTTCAAAGACCTACAAGATTGTTCAAACACCTTTTATATTTTTTCAAACAAATTGAAAATTCAAATTTTTACAGAATAAAAAAGAATAAAAAATAAAAAATTAGATTTTGCATCTGTATTTTGCGTTTTAATCGTGAAACACGATATTAACAATAAAAACTCGACTCGCTGTGTGGGCAGGTCCGCCCACTCATCGCCGCCACCAAGGCAATGTATAAAATGGAATACGCCATATTTTTTTGCTTTTTTTGCTAATTTTATGGCAAAAAAAATTTTTTTGAGCTTTAAACTTCGAAGAAAAGGGTCGCGGCGCTAGCAGGACGTCCACTCAGCGCCGCCACCTACGAAAACTCACTAAACATGCTTATAATGCGATAAACGATAAGTGGAGATTTTTTTGCTTTTTTTTGCTCTATGATGACATATATTACGTTTGCCGAAAAACTACCCTTAAGTCTTACACAACTACCCCCTGTGATCAAAAACGTTTTAAAAATGGGAAATCTACCTTCAACAATGTAAACTTGTTTTAGGGCTTCAAATTAATCGCATGACACTTGAAAATTTCGCTCTCTTTATAATTTCCCCAAAACTACCCTTCCACATTAACGTATGCAGCAGAACATTTATATGAATGAAAAAAGCTTAAAAAATAATAAAACTTAGAAGAAACTGTTAGTTGATATTTTGTTTTCTCTTTTTTTGCTCTCCGATAATATATACTACGTTACCCAAAAACTACCCCTAAGTCATACATACCCTCCTCTCTTCATCAAAAATGCTTCAAGGGTTAGAAAACCACCTAGAACAATGCAAAAATGATTTAGAACTTTAAATTGATTACATGGCACTTCAAAATTTCCT
>NC_046664.1:114550385-114553235 GCF_010883055.1 Belonocnema kinseyi
AAAAGCATTGAAAATAGTCCAACTTAGAAGGAACTATTATTTGATATTTTTTTCTTCTTTTTTGCTCTCTGATAATATATAATACGTTACCCTAAAACTACCCCTAAGTCATACATACCCTCCCCTCGTCATCAAAAACGTTTTAAAAGTTGGAAAACAACCTTGAAGAATGCGAAAATGATTTAGAACTCCAAATTGATTACATGGTACTTGAAAATTTCGCCCTCTTCATAATTTTCCCGAAAAACTACCCTTCCACGTGAACGTATATAGTGGAACAAAAAATATGTATGAAAAAAGCATTAAAAAGAATACAACTTAGAAAAAACTGTTAGTTTTTATTTTTTTGCTCTTTTTTGCTATTTTATAATATATAATACGTTCCCCAAAAACTACTCCCAAGTCACACATACTCCCGCCTCGTGATCAAAACCGTTTTAAAAGTTAAAAAACCACCTTGAACAATATAAAAATGATTTAGGAGTCAAAATTAATAAGATGAAACTTGCAAATTTGCTTCTCATTATAATATTCCCAAAACTAACATTCCACATGAACGTATGCAACAGAACGTATATGTGTATGAAAAAAGCATTAAAAATAATCAAACTTAGAAGACACTGTTAGCTGATATTTTTTTCATCTTTTTTTGCTCTTTGATAATATATAATACGTTCCCGAAAAACTACCCCTAAGTGATACCTTCCTACCCCTCGTGATCAGAAACGGTTTAAAAGATGAAAAACTACCTTGAACAATGTGAAAATGATTTAGAATAACAAATTAATTATATGAAACTTGAAATTTTTCCCCACTATTAAATTATGCCGAAAAACTACCCTTCCACTTGAGTGTAAGCAACGTAACATATATATGTATGAAAAGAGCATACAAATTAATAAAACTTAGAAAACACTGTTAGTCGATATTTTTTCTTCGTTTTTGCTCTGTGATAATATATAATACGTTACACAATCTCTACCCCTAAGTCATACATACCCTCCCCTCCTCATCAAAAACGTTTTAAAAGTTGGAAAACCACTTTGAACGATGCAAAAATGATTAAGAACTCCAAATACTTTCCCGAAAAACTACCCTTCCACGTGAAACAATGCAGCAAAACATTTATATGTATGAAAAAAGCATTAAAAATATCAAAATGAGAAGAAACTGTTAGTTGATATTTATTTGCTCTTTTTTTGCCCTTTTATAATATATAATACGTTTCCCAAAAACTACGCCTAGGTCATACATACTCACCCCTCGTGATCAAAAACGTTTTAGAAGTTTAAAAAACCACCTTGAACAATATAACAATGATTTATGACTCAAAATTAATAAGATGAAACTTGCAAATTTGCTTCTCATTATAATATTCCCAAAACTAACCTTCCACATGAACGTATGCAACAGAACGTATATGTGTATGAAAAAAGCATTAAAAATAATCAAACTTAGAAGACACTGTTAGTCGATATTTTTTTGCTCTTTTTGCTCTTTGATAATATAGAATATGTTACCCAAAAACTACCCCTAAGTCATACGTACCCTCCCCTCGTAATAAAAAACGTTTAGAAAGTTGGAAAAACCACCTTGAACAATGTACAGATGATTTAGAACTCCAAATTGATCACATTTCACTTGAAAATTTACTCCTCTTTATACTTTTACGGAAAAACTACCCTTCCACGTGAATCTATGCAACGGAACATATATATTTATGAAAAAAGCATTAAAAATAATCAAACGTAGAAAACACTGTTAGTTTTTATTTTTTTGCTCTTTCTTTGCTCTCTGATAATATATAATACGTTCCCCAAAAACTACCCTTAAGTCATACATACTTACCCTTCGTGATCAAAAACGTTTTAAAAGTTAAAAAACCACCTTAAATAATATAAAAATAATTCAGGACTCAAAATTAACAACATGAAACTCGTCAATTTCTCTTTCATTATAATTTTCCCCGAAACTACCCTTTCATGTGAACCTATACAGCGGAATACATATGTATGAAAAAAACATAAAAAATAATAAAACTTAGAAAACACTGTTAGTCGATATTTTTGGCTCTTTTTTCGCTCTTCAAAAATATATAATACGTTACCAAAAAACAACCGCTAAGTCATACATACCATCCCCTCGTCATTAAAAACGTTTTAAAAGTCGGAAAACCACCTTGAAGAATGCAAAAATGATTTAAAACTTCAAATTGATTACATAGCACTTCAAAATTCTCCCCTCTTCATAATTTTTCCGAAAAACTACGCTTCCATTTGAGCGTATACAGCGGAACATATATATGTATGAAAGATGCAGAAAAGTAATGCAACTTAGAAAACACTGTTAATCTATATTTTTTTTGCTCTTCTTTTGCTCTTTAATAATATACAATATGTTATCCAAAAACTACCCCTAAGTCATACATACCCTGCTATCGCCATCAAAAACGATTTAAAAGTTGGAATACCACCCTGAACAATGTAAAAATGATTTAGAACTCTAATTGATTACGTGATATTTTCAAATTTCTATCTCATTATAATATTCCCAAATTTGCCCTTCCACTTGTAAGTATGCGACAGAAGTTAGAAGCAAATGTTAGTTGATATTTTTTTGCTCTTTTTTGCTCTCTGATAAAATATAATACGTTCCCCAAAAACTACCCCTATGTCATACATACTCACCCCTCGTGATCAAAAAAGTTTTACATGTTGTTTCGGGAATATTATAATGAGAGGGAAATTCTTAAGTGGATAGTTCTTATGGAACGTATTATATATTAATAAAGAGCAAAAAAAGAGCGAAAAAAATCAACTTACAGTGTTTTCTAAGTTTTATTATTTTCAA
>NC_046664.1:114553335-114572666 GCF_010883055.1 Belonocnema kinseyi
TAATACACTACATTACAAGAACCTACACTGTGAGAGTGCTTGCGATTGGCTAAGAAAAGTATTTGTAAAATTCCGGTTTATATTTGATCCACCCTCGTAACTAGAAAATAGTATAATTATGGAAAATCATTTTTTAAAAAATTTCAAAAAATAATTTGTTTATTAAATATTTCGTTCCTTAAACATCTTCAGCTAATATTACTTCATGAAACTTAAGCGATTTCAACACTTTTCCTATTATTGACAAGCACTGTGATCGTCAAATAGATAAAATGGCCATTTTTTCGTCATATTTGTTTATTTATAAAAAATTAAAAACCTAAATGAAAAATAATGCTTGGCAACTCTCTTAGAAGTCTTGACAGCTTTTTTCAATTTTTTTTTGTTCAAATCGCTTAATATTTTTGGGCTGTACGTTTTTCTTAACCAAAAATGGAATGTTTTACCCACTGTGGGCTGGGAATGTGAGAATGAGATCATATGAACTCCCACCTAACACAACGCTGCTGAAGGTTGTTTGAAATTCTCAGCATAAAACACTAAACCAGCTATGACTCTTGTTAATCGAAGTTTTGTTGGTCACTAAGGTAGGGATTTAATTTAGAACTTGAAAAAAGGTAACGCTGGTGTTTCGACCGTAAGTGCTACGTTTAAATTGTAAAAATAAAATTGGAAGTGAGTAAATTCAGTTTTTAGAAAACCGGCAGATCTTGGAGTAAAATGTTTAATAACAAACTTTTTTAAAGAATGCGCTTTTATTTTAAAGAGACAATGAAACTAAATCTGTTTTAATATCAATGCATGTTATGAATTGTAATAATATACATTTATGGAAATGATATAAAAGTTGAGATACAAATTCGAATGCGAAGCACGAGATACGTGATGAGAATGTATTCTTTAAAGCCGAAGGAGATTTAAAAAAAAGTCACTATCACTAAATTACTGTTATCGATGTTTTGACTTTAAGTTTAAACGGAAGGCACACTAGAGAATTTCTGTGTACAAATTAAGTCTCTGTAAGTCGCAGCACTTTAAAATATAATATCCATCTGTCTATTTTCGCGTCTACTCGTATTATCAAAATAACGTCCAGAATATCCCTAGGAGTTTGCCTAGTTTCTTCGTCTAGGGGCAAACTGAGACGTATACAAGAATTTCTGAAGTCAGATTTGGGTTTAGCGGATTAAAATCCATAAGAGTAGCCTAGTCACTTGTTTCGTGCAGGAAAATTTTTTGTATGCCCTCTGTGACCAGAAAATCCCTAAGATTTTCCTTACATTTCGCATCTAGGAAGAAAATGGTAGAAGCTCGAAACAATTAGTGGCCAAATTTATATTGAGAGCACAAAACTGCAGAGGAAATAGCATTTGTCTTATTTTTTTGCTTTATAAGTCACTCGAACATGCGCAAGACTTTCAATTTCCGTAGATAAGAGTCACAACACATAAGAATATGACACCAGTACGTTTATTCTTCTGTATACTGGTGTTATCAAACTAATATCCAGATTACCCTGGCGGACCGAAGGAACAGAATGGAGCCTCTACAAAGTACCCGTAAAGACTCCATTGGTTCCTCATTCGCTTCCTTTTTAAATAACTCGACTTCTACTTATAGACGATGCGTTTGAAGTGTATCAGTCAACAGGCGTTATACGTCTTATATTTTTTTTAACTTTAACCTTTGCAAAAAAAACTATTGCGATTATTCCGTGACCTTCTATAGAGAATTTTAACGTAGAATCAGAATTTCAACCATTTCAAAGTTGATTTTAATGTTTTTTCGACTTTTTTCAAAAGGCACTGAATGGGGATCCAATGGGGTCTTTATGGGTACTTTGTAGAGGCAGACAAATTTTTTTGTATAGCCTGTGTGACAAGAAAATCTCTAGACTTTTCCCTACTTTTTGAATCTAAGGGAAAACTGAGACTTGTAGGGCTGATTATTAGGCCATATTCGGATTCAGCGGCTCAAAATCGATAAGAGTAGCCTAGTCACTTGTATCGCGCAGACAACTTTTTTTGTGGGCCTATGTAATTTACAAGTGGCCATGTGCATTAAAGAGACCGGATAGGAACCGGATAAAAAAGTATATCCTTATTTTAATTTCTAGTGCCATTTGCCAGATAAGAACCGGGTAAAAGCCAGGTAGCCGGTACACTTTCACTTTATAATTTAAAAGTGGCCATGTGCCTTAAAGAGATCGGATAGGAACCGGGTAAAAAAGTAAATCCTTATTTTAATTTTTGGTTCCATTTGCCAGATAAGAACCGGGTAGAATCAGATAGCCGGTACACTTTCACTTTTTGATTTATAAGTGACCATGTTCCTTAAAGAGACCGGATAGGAACCGGGTAGAAAAGTATAACCCTATTTTAATTTCTGGTTCCACATGACAGATAGGTAGTTACAGGTAGTTACATTATTATTCTCACAATTCCCAGAACTTACAAAACAGGGCAGACCCTTCCTTGACGATTTTGCTGATAATTAAGAGGTTCAAGATGATAAGGTTGCGGTTATAAACATTGGAAGCCTTAAAGATATAGATCTTGAAGGTATCGTTCATGAATAGCAGGAAGAAATAAATATCAACTTAAAATATTATTTTCAAGGTTTCTGTGATATTTTGTAATATCTCACCGAATTCTATTCAAGTCGGACAGGCAGTCCATGCTTAAGGCACCGAATCTTTTGCGATTTAAATATTTTATTTCTTAAAGAAAATAGGACCAAACGTATCTCACTGACTTGGCCAAAATTGTTTTTACAAAGTTATGAGTATTTGCATTTTTAAAATTGAAAAGCGAATTATCAAAAAATGTGTATATTTTTTGTTAATAGTGCGATATTTTTATTTGATATACGTATTTTTTTCTTTTGATTCTGAGAGAATTTCTGATCACCTTTAGAAATTGATTGATAAATTCCAAACAACATAGAAATTGACGAAATATCGCAGCGGGCAAAAAATTAAGGATGTCCTAAAGACGTTTTTGGGACATCCCTAAGACGTCTTTTATAACATGTCTTTTGGTCACCCTAGAGATGCTCTTAAAACGTCTGATGTCAGTAGAAAAGATGTCCCGAGAACGTCCATATGTCTTTAAGACGTTGTAACATTATTACCCTCACAGCAATAGGACATACCGGGATATCCCATTTGATCCCATTTTACACCCAGGTTGTCCTAAGGATATCCCAGGGATAACCCGTCGGATATCCCGCAAGACGGAAATTTGGATATTCTAGGAAAACCCCCAAGATAACCAGGATACCCCTGGGACGTTTCAGGGATATTCGAATGTCCCAAGTAGGATATAGAAAATCAATTACTATTCTACTTGGGACATTTGGATATCCCGGAAATGTCCCAGGGATATCCTGGATATCCTGGGTTTATCCCGGTATATCCTATTGCTGTCAGGGTACTCTTCTCTAACCAGGGATTGACTTTGTGTTAATTTATATTCTCACTTTGATTACTGCAATTGGCTGATTTTAATAAGTGATCTTACATATACCAAAAATTGTTTTAATTTTTGGTAATAATTCTGTTGCATATTAAACTTATCTTAATAATATTCATTTTGATCTAGAGATTCATTCAATTTGCGTTTACTTTGCCCTTTTCAGTAAATTGCAACCAACAAAATGCATTGATTTCATTACTGATAGGATATTAAAACAAGCCCTAAAAATTTTGAAATTACACTTAAACATTATTTTCACAACAAGAAAATAAGTAAAACTTATTTTTAGAACAAAATTTTCTGCTGAAATTTCAAAGTATTATATTTGATATAATTTAAATGTTTATTTTTTTGCATGTTTCTTCACACAACAAGGTCCTCATGTTTAAATAAGGTGCAAGGTTGTTACGAGGAGGTATAATTTTATTTTATTTAAATTTAACTTTTTTATTAATGAGCCTAAACTTTACTCGCCTAACGAGGTCTTAACATTTAAGTTAAGTGCAAAGTCGTTACGAGAAAGTACAATCTTATTTGATTTAAATTTGGCTTTTTATTAATGAGACTAAACTTTACTTGCACGACGAGGTCTTAACATTTAAGTTAAGTGTAAAGTCGCTACGAGAAAGCACAATTTTATTTCCTTTAAATTTGGCTACTGACTTTCTTCATTCATTTCCATGTTTGAAGATGCCTTTTTTATTAATGCGCCTGAACTTCACTCCCCGGTAACAAGCGTTGAATTCAGAAAAATTAAGAATTTGTATTCCTATGAATACGCGATTTTTCCTCCGTCAAAAAATCCCCCAACGGGAACAGAAAAAGTGCAAATCCTATTCCTCTCAATCGACTTAGTAAAATTTAACGAAAACATTTATTTAACCTATTTTTCATTATTAAATCTTTTTATAACTTATAAATTCGAAAAATATTGAAATTTATATTTATTTATATTTTAATAATTTATTTAAACGTCTTAAAAAGTGCAACGAAGAAATCTATGCAAATGCGTCAATTTAAATAATTTTAACTCTAGAGAGGCAGAGCTGTATTGGTGAGAATTAAAATTACAGAATTTACATTCCGCACAAAGGAATTATAACAACTTATTACATATATTTTGTGAACTCATTAGAGGGAATTAAATAAAATCAAAATATGACTACTTCTGAGGAATAAAAAATATCTCTTTGAGGTGCGTTACCGGTACAATTAGAAGGAATTAAATATATTGAAAACACGTTCTCTTTAGGAGAATAGAAAACTGTGTGACGGCCGCTATGGAAATAGAAGTGAATAAGTTAAGAGGTATCTTATTCTTATTGTGGCATTTTAGACAGATGGAAAAATCGCGCATTCAAAACAATAGAATAATCTTCACTTTTACGCTGAAATCTGAAAATATTAATTGTTCTCTATTCTACGCTTATTACTGAGTCGCACAACGAGGTCTTCACATTTAAATTAAGTGAAAAGTTGTTACGAGTTCTTTTCTGGTTCCATTTTTATAAAAATTCCAAATAAATTGCCCATGTAAATTTCAATAGCTAGAGCAACCATGCACAACGAGGTTTCTTTATCGTAAGATAAAGTGCAAATTCGTTACAATAAAGTTCGGCACACTATTTTTTTACTTATTTAAAATCCCCACACTAAAATTCAAACATGCACAACTTACGTCTTACTATCCGAATTCTGATGAATGTTGATAGTTTAGTGAACAGAAGTTTATGATTTAAGTAGGAGAATCCGTCGTGAGTAGCGTCCTTTATGAATAATGCGTATTCAATTAAAATAATCTCTTCAATGACAGGTAGACGAATTAACCAGGGGAGATACTCTCCTCGTAGACCTTCGAGTGAGAAGTCCTGATAATTAAAAGAGACCTGTGATCGGTATCGCAATCAATTTATAATGTGAATTGGTCCCACACTATCATTACTTATTAGCTGATGACGCGCGCAATCGATCTTATGATCGAATGATTTCGTGAATCATCTCTTAGCTGTACCTAGCTCTACAACAAGATCAACTTTTAAATGGTTGAAATTCGGATTCTACGTTAAAATTTGTATTAGAAACTCGTGGAGTAATCGCAATACTTTTTCTTGCAGCGTTGGTTGGTTGTTTGATTGGTTGTAATGTGGGTGGGGGGCAGTGAAGCACCCCCCTGACGCTCAAGCTACAAAGCCTATTGTGTCACACCCGTGCTTAGTCTCATCCCGGTAATAAGCGTTGAATTCAGAAAAATTAATAATTTGTATTCCTGCGAATACGCGATTTTTTCTCCCTCTAAAAATCTCCCAACGGGAACAAAAAAGTGCAAATCCTATTGCTCTCAATTGACTTGATAAAATTTAACGAAAGCAATTATTTAACCTACTAGGCAGTCTGATAAGTATCTAAAAATTCTAAGAGATGGCATTAGTATTCACAAATATGAACCATTTTCGTCGAGCTGGATCCTTCAAATGGCGCCTGTCAAAACTTCAGCCATTTATCTTTACGCATTTATAAGTTACAGCACTGAGAAGCGACTAACCTCAGAGTTTTTTTTAATATGGAAAAATCTGAGCTTCGAGTTTTGATCAAATACTACTATCTTCGCAAGAAAACGATATCCGAGACCAAGGCCAAGCTGGATAAGTATTACCCAGACTCTGCACCGTCGATTGGAAAGATTCATAAGTGGTTTACCGAGTTTCGTTGTGGCCACTCGTTGTGGTCACTACACCAGAAAATGTCGAAAAAATCCATGATATGATGTTGAATGATCCCAAAATGAAATTGAGAGAGGTAGCTAATGCTGTAGGCATATCATTGGAACGTGTGGGCAATATCGTGCATTCAGTTTAGGGCATGAAGAAGCTCTGCGCGCAATGGGTGCCGCGTTTGCTCACAGTGGACCAAAAACGAATTCGTGTGACAACTTGCCAGCAGAATTTTGCATTATTTTCGCGTAAGCCGCCCGAGTTTTTGCGCCGATTCATAACCATGAATGAAACCTGGGTCCACTACTACACTCCTGAGTCAACGCAACAGGCAAAACAGTGGGTTCCACCGGGCCAACATGCTCCGAAGCGTCCAAAAACGCAACAATGGGTCGGAAAGGTTATGGCCTCCGTATTTTGGGATGCACATGGCATAATATTCGTGGACTATCTTGAAAAAGGTAAAACGATAACCGGAGCATACTATTCATCATTATTGGACCGATTGAAAATCGAAATCGCCGAAAAACGACCGCATTTGAAGAAGAAAAAACCGCTTTATCATCACGACAATGCGCCTGTTCATTCATGCTTAGTTGCACAAGCAAAATTGCATGGAATCGGCTTCGAATTGGTTCCTCAGCCACCGTATTCACCAGACCTGGCCTCCAGCGACTATTACTTGTTCCCTAACCTGAAGAGATGGCTCACCGGTAAACGTTTTTACTCAAATCAGGAGCTCATAGCTGAAACTGAGGCGTATTTTGGAGATCTTCCGATCGAGTACTTTTCGGACGGTATCAAAAAGTTAGAAAATCGTTGGACTTGCTGTATCGACCTAAAAGGAGAGTATGTTAAAAACTAAACCGATTTTGGCCAAAAAATCGTCTCCGTGTTTCATTTTTCAGGGACTTATCAGACTGCCTAGTATTTTTCATTATTAAATCTTTTTCTAACTTATAAATTCGAAAAATTATCATATTTATATTTAAATATATTTAAATAATTTTGTTAAACTCCTTAAAAATGCATCAAAGTAATCTATTTAAATGCGTGAATTAAAATAATTTTAATTCTAGAGAGGTGGACTTGAATTGATTAAAATTACATTTTCAAAACTTATATTCCACATGAAGGAATTAAAGCAGTTTATTACACATATTTTGTGAACCTATTAAAAGGAATTAAATAAGCTCAAAAATGTACCACTTATTGGGAATAGAATACATCTCGGTGAGATTATCTGTCGGTACAATTACAAGGAATTAAATATATTGAAAACACGTTCTCTTATAGGGAATAGGAACCTTTGCGGAGGCCGCTATGGAAATAGACATAAATTAGTTTCTGAGATATCCTATTCTTATAAAGACATTTTAGACAGATGGAAAAATCGTACATTCAAAATAATAGAATAATCTTCAGTTTTAAACTGAAATCTGAAAATATTAATTTTTCTCTATTCAAAGCTTATTACCGGGATGGCAGTACTTCAAATCTGGTAATCTTCGTCGATTGTTTTTGGATCTCGGCGGCTTTCCGTTGTTAACAACATTCTGAAATTATACCTCTCAGGTGCCAGGCCTACCCATCGCATAGTAAGGGATGCCCTTCCTTGTCACCGGTAAACAAAATGTGCTCGTCAGCTATGCAATCCGCAAGCCTCCCTAGCAGGCTACGGTGGGGGCGGGGAGCGATCCCTCGGAGGTCATCAGTTAGACGCATATATTCGAAGCACTGACCTGGTGTGTTATGTAAGTTCATGTGTGTCTATGTTCATTACTCGTAAGCGTCCAGCGACCATCCCGTGAGGTTGTCCCTGTACGGAGCGTCCAAGCGCAAGGAGATCACTGACTCATTTGTGAGTATTCTCAAAATCAGCTTCGACCCCCAAGGTTGGCCCCCCGTACGGAGCCCGATTATCCTTGGTAAGGCATCAGATTTTTCTGAGGGGACCTACAGTTTAAGGTGGATTCCGAACCACAGAAGCCCCGGTAAAAGTACATAGAAAATTTTCCGTTGGTACCGGCACAGGGATCGAACCTCAGTCCTACTACTTGGAAAGCCTGGCACGCTATCGTCTGAGCCACCGGGACTCCTTTCTTGCAGCGTCAAAAACTTAAAATAATAAAATACCTGCTATTTACATGGGCCGAAGGCGGCTTGAAGTCACCTTCAGCAGAAGTTAATGACATTTTTAAAAATTTTTAATATTGCAAAAAAAGTCTTACGATTACTCCGATAGTTTCTAATGGAAATTTTAACGGAAAATCCGAATTTCAACAATTTAAAAGTTGATCTTGCCTTTTTTTGTGTGTTTTTAAGATGGAACCGAATAGGGACTCAGTGGGGTCTTTAAGGGTACTTTGTAGAGGCTCCTTTCGGTCCCATCCGTCCGCCAGGGATTTATCAATAAATTCCAATTATGAAAATAGAACGGACTGTCTCAATGTCTTTAGGTCATCTTTAGGACATTGGACGTCCTAGAGACGTTGCATGGCCTAACAAAGGATGTCCTAAGAATGTCCCAAGGACGTTTTTGGGATTTTTATAGTTTTGTGCCCACTGGGTAACGAAACTTTTCTAAAATGTATTCCCTCACAGCAATAAGATATACTGGAATATCCCATTTGATCCCATTTATCTCCCAGGTTGTCCCAAGGATATCCCAGGGATAACCCGTCGCATATATCCCGCAAGGCGGAAATTTGGATACGCCAGGGATAACCCCAGGATATCCAGGGTAACCCTGGGACGTTTACGGGATATTCAAATGTTCTAAGTAGTATATAGAAAATTAATTTATATTCTACTTGGGACATTTGAAAATCCCGCAAACGTGCAAGGGTTACCCTGGATATCCTGGGGTTATCCCTGGGATATCCTTGGGACAACCTAGGAGATAAATGGGATCAAATGGGATATCCTGGTATATCCTATTGCTGTGAGGGCTTAAAGTCAATTTACTCAAAAGCTCTACCGTTTATTTCCTCTTAATTGATTTCTAGATTCCTCCTGATCTAGAAAGTATAATCAATTATAGCCTGCACTGGACCCAAGCCTTTGAAAGAATTTCTTTTCTTCTGAAAATCGAAAATTCGCATCTATTTGCCAGAATTACACAACATGCGAAAAAAGTCCAATACACAACATTGTTCTTGTAAATAATTCCTGGAAAAATGTCTCTTCAGACTTTCCACTATCTTACGTAATTTTGGAGATTTTTGCGAAAATATGTATAAAATCCTGTGTAAATTTTTTAAATAAAATTTTACGATGTCATAAAAAACAAAAAAAAAGATAATTCAACAGTTTTAATCACTTTTACACGATATTATCCGTGTTTCTAAATTCATTAACTTGCACCTGCCTAAGGGGTTTTATACATATGTTCGCAAAAATCTCGAAAATAAAGCAAGATAGAAGGAAATATTAACAATTGCATTTCTTGGATTATTTAAGAGAAACAATTTTATTTTTACAACTTTTTTGCATCTTGTGTCGTTTAGTAAAAATATCAATATTCGTTTTTCCAATCAAACAAAAATGGACTTTTTCTCATTGCTCGGAAATAGGGAAAATTATTATGGAATGCACTCTTTACATTAGGGTGAATCTTGGAAAAAATGAAGAGAAAAGGTCTTGGGGTTTTTGATTTCAAAATAGCATACTTAAAAAAAAATCACTATTTTATTCACAATTCTCGTTTTCAAATTTTCCAATTGAAACTCTTACAACTTTATCAGAAAAAAATTCGTCTGATTAGTAAGATATACCCAGGAAAGAAGAAACGATTGAACTGGAGTGCTATGAAATGTGTATCTTAAAATGCCAGATTGACAAAGTTGCATTTCAATTGGTTTGGGACTCTTTGAATTGGTCAGTTATTTGGACTTAATTAAATTTGCTAAGCCACTTTCAGAGATTTACTTGTTTTATAGTTTTGAAACATTCTGAATAGGAGAGCATAACCTCGAAAAACTAAATTAAGTTCAATACGTAATTTACGATTGACATAAGAAACACATGAATCGTTTCATGTTCTCAATGCAATGGAGTTTGAAGGATGTCAAACTGAATGGAGTATTGCAGGTTCCCTTTTACAGAAATGAATCAGCATCATACAATAGATGTTCGATGAAGTCTGATGAATTGTATAATGCAGATTACGCTCTTCATTATTTAATTGTAGTCAATGGGAACTGGCTGCAAATAAATTTGAATAGGAAAATGCAGATAAGTTAGGGACGGAAATGAATTGGATTTTTAAGATTCAACAATGTCCATCATAAGAAACCTATTTTATAAATATTAATTGCATGATATGAAATGAATGACAAAAAAATGGTATGCAATATCAATATTCGCTATTATAGTTATTAAATTTAAAAAATAAAGTTTTTTTCTGGACTGTAATTTTCTCTTGTGAATAGTATTATTACGATTAAACGTCGTTTTTTAATCGGTAACGAAATATTTTTTTGGGAATCGTAAAATAACCAGTTCTCCGATTCACTTGTACCTGTAACCTATTGTCAACAATCTGCTATTCCTCTTTAAGATACATATTTTATACCCCGGTAATAAGCGTGGAATAGAGAAAAATTAATATTTTTAGATTTTAGCGTAAAAGTGAAGATTATTCTATTGTTTTAAATGCGCGATTTTTCCATCTGCCTAAAATGTCATTATAAAAATAGGATATCTCAGAAATTAATTTATTTCTATTTCCGTAGCGGTCGCCGCGTAAGTTCCTATTCTCCAAAAGATAACGTTTTTTCAGTATATTTAATTCCTTGTAATTGTACCGACATATACACGTCACAGAGATGTCCTCTATTTCCCAAAATTGTTTGTATTTTGAGATTATTTAATTCCTTCTAATAAGTTCACAAAATATGTGTAATAAATTGTTTTTATTACTTCGTGTGGAATATAAGTTTTGGAAATTCAATCTTAATCAGTTCAAGTTCGCCTCTCAAGAGTTAAAATTATTTTAATTCACACATTTAAATATAGTTCTTAAATGCATTTTTTAACATCTGTAAATAAATTATAAAAATATAAATGATTATAAATTTGAATATTTTTTTAATTTATAAGTTATAAAAACAGTTAATAATGAAAAATAGGTTAAATAAATGCTTTCGTTAAATTTTACTAAGTAGATTGAGAGGAATAAGATTTGCACTTTTGCTGTTCCCGTCGGGGTATTTTTAGACGGAGGAAATATCGCGTATTCATAGGAATACAAATTTTTAATTTTTCTGAATTCAACGCTTATTACGGGGATGACTTGAAATACGATTGAAACGCGGCCAATCGTTTCTTATTTTCTGGGTATGTATTGCCATATTCCCTTTTTTTAAATAATATACTTTAGTGTCAAATGATTAAGTGACCTAAGCACGGACTGCCTGACATTTCATTGATTTTTAATGTACTAAAAATAAATTGAAATATATATGAATAAAGCTTATTGTTATATTTTTATTTGAAAACAGCTATGCTGTTTCATCAACAATGATCATCTTTTATTAAAACATTCTCATTTCTAATGTAAGAAGAGATTTATATCTACCCAGCAAACAAGAAACAATTGCCCGTGTTTCAATAGTATTTCAATTCGCATGAAATGTGTATCTTAAAGAGAAATGGCAGATTGCTCACGATAGTTTAGAGGTACCAGTGAATCAGAGAAGTGGTTATTTTAAGATTCACCAAAAAAATCTCGTTATCCATTAAAAAACGACGGTTAATCGTAAGAATACTATTCACAACAGAAAATTACAGACCAGAAAAAAGAAGGCTTTATTTTTTAAATTCATAATCACTATACTATCGAATAGTTTTCGTAGTATAGTATCGTAAAATGCAATACTCTGCCTCTTTCTTTCACTGCGAAAGAGAGAGAGACAGCGGCTGCGCAAAAGCTATGCGCAAACAAAAAACGCGTCCATGTTTACATTTTATTATAATCACAAATATTTAATCCAATGATTTGTATAATTTATTCTAATTTATTTTAAAAATTTCTATATATATAAAATTGCATTTAATTAACATATCCGTAAATTTCATCACAATTTGAATATTATAATTCATTTGCGTCCCTAACTTTTCTACATTTTCCTATTCAAATTTACTTGCAGCCACTTACCATTCACTAAAATTATATAATGAAGAGCGTAATCTGCATTGCACAATTCATCGAACTTCATCAAACATCAATTGTATGATGCAGATTCGTTTCTTTAAAAGGGAACCTGCTCTTCTGCATTCAGTTTGACATCCTTCAAACTCCATTTCATTGAGAACTTGAAACGATTCATGCGTTTCTTTTGTCAATCGTAAATCACAAATTGAACTTAATTTCGTTTTTTGAGGTTATGTTCTTTTATTCAGAATGTCTTAAAACTATAGAACGATTACATCTCCGAATATGGCTTGGCAGATTTAATTAATGTTGTATGTAAAAAAATCAATCTTTGGTTGAATTTTTTGAAAAAAGAGCTTTATTTAAATGAAATAATGATTTGTATGCTAAATTAATTTCAAACTTTTTAACCATACCGATGCGGAGTTAATTAATGTCAAATTTGATTACTTTAACATGTAGTTAATGAACATTCCATAGAAACTCTTCACATTTTAATTTATAGTAATGAAACGCACTGGTAGAGAAATTTTAAAAATGTCGGTATTAGTGCTTCTTGAAAATACAAATTAAATAATTATATATCAAGTTTTTCCACCATGTAGTTTCATCGATAATTCAATGAAAAACATTGAAATTTTAGTCACTTTCAAACTGATAAACATAACAGTATCGCATAGTAGCAACATTGTTTCCTCTCTCCAGCTTATCTGCTGTACCAAGCTATTCAAACGTACATGTCAGTTGATTAGCCATGGTTAGGTTTTAATTGCGATGCTGCACGATCTACGAATCTGCCGCTGGCATAGTGGTGGTAACTATACGTATACACACATCCTACGAATTCTATGCCAGTAGCGCACGGAAATCTTCACCACGCGGGTCCGTGAAATTTTTGCAATGTAGTATGGCTTGGTGGCGCCCCACGGAACTCTACTATTTGTACGGGGATGGGATTTACATACAATCTTAAGTCCGAATAGCTGACCAATTCAAAGAGTCCCAAAACAATTGAAATGCAACATTGTCAATCTCAAATATTAAGATAAACATTTCAAAGCGCTCCAGTTCAATCGTTTTTTTCCCTGGGTATCATTTTATTTAGCGCTCAATTAATCTATTAAATTAATGTGAATTTTAACTCATATTGCTCATCACAAATGATTGTCAAATATAAAGTAGCTTTATTTGAATACGTTCATTATTTATAATACGAAATTTATTATAAAGACCGGTAGTGTATTAAAGCTACTTTAAGCTATGCGCATTTTACCTTGAAGAATTATTTTCCAAGCAATAAAATTGTTTATTTGGTACTAATACTGCTGTGACGTAAAATATTTAATGTTATTCCTTTTCACATAAGGTAGAAATATACTCTTATAAATCCAATTCCTTTCTATACATTTCGTAGGCCTTTGCGTTCTTCAATCTCTATTAATACCTTTCTTGACGCTTTTTTAATTAGATTAAAAGAGATATCACACTTATCGTTTCCCTTTCGTTGAAGTAATTATAAACGGAGGGCAAAACGGGATTGGTAATTTTCAGTACCCTTTAATGCAAGCCTTCTTACCGGGAAGAAGAAATGCCCCATAAATGAGTCAGCGTTATAAAGTTTACGTTTTTTTCGATAACCTCACATACCCTGGATTCAACAATATGGTTTTATGGAGGCTCATTATATAGTTTATTACCCACGTCGATACGGCAACGTCCCCAAAAGTGCCAAACTTCCTACCCGGTAATAAGCGTTAAATAGAGAAAAATTAATATTTTCAGATTTCAGCGTAAAAGTGAAGATTATTCTATCATTTTGCATACGCGATTTCACTGTGTCCACACGGATTGAGATATCGTGTTTAAAATTTGACAGATTAAATAAAAAGCACTAAAGAACGTTTGCATACATCAATGTGTTTATAGTTTTAAAGAAAGTTTATTTATAAATCAAAGAAAAAGGATATTACCATTCGAGTTATAGCACTATGCAGATAATTTTTGGTTTGATGCATTTCGGATTTTTTGGTACGCGTATATTGAGCATTGACGCCAGTTTTGGACTAAATCGTCTAAACCTTAAAAAAAAATGGATGTAAGCAATAAAATTTGCACATTCGTTAAAAATCAACAAATAAGTATCTGCATACACGTAACTTATAATTATTTTTGGAACATTTTTAGCGATTTCTAGCGGAGAGAAAAAGAAACTTTGACCGTCGATAAAGTCGAGATCACGTGACTAAGTTCATTCATAAAATTTGTGTGTGGAGAATGAAATGATTTTCATTATTTTCGGTCCTCACTACGTCCAAACGGATTGAGATATCGTGTTCAGGATTTAGGAAGTTATACCGAAAGCACTAAGGAACGTTTGTATATGTCAAAATGTTCATAATTACGAAGAAAGTTTTCGAATAAAATACTGCAGGAATTAGGAAATAAACTTTTAACGTCGATAAAGTAGATGCCTCGATTTAAAAAAATCGAGGAACATCTTAGAATGTCATCCTCGAAAATTCGTCAAAGTCACATCTTGAGAAATGTGCATCTTCAGAAAATAATTAAAATTTTCTAATGGTTATATATTCTTGTAGATTTTTTGTACTGGTATGAAACAATTCCAAGAATAAAAATAAAATTTCGCCCAGGGGTGAAAGACAAGGCGAGTCCGACGCTGAGTCCCGCTGGTTGGTTCACTGTCAACAATAGTTATCAGCTGATCGATTCAACGTCAAGAATTATGGAAGTTGGTTGGAGAAATCCGACGAGTAAATTTTAGCACATTGTTGGTGCTGCTATGTTTCCAATTTGAAATTTATCTTTTATTTTTAGGACCAAAAAAAAAGAAAATCATTTTACACCGAAATTTCATGAACGAACTTAGTCACTTGATCTCGACTTTATCGACGTTCAAAGTTTCTTTTTTTCTCCGCTAGAAATCGCTAAAAATGCCCAAAAAGAATGATGGGTTACGTTTGTGCAGATACTTATTTGTTGATTTGCAACGAAGGTGCAAATTTTATTGCTTATATTATTTTTTTTCAAAGTTTAGATGATTTCGTATAAAATTGGTGTCAGTGCTCAATATGAGCGAATAAAAAAATCTAAAATGCATCAAACCAAAAATGATCTGCAAAGTGCTATAACTCGAATGGTAATATCCTATTCCATCAATTTATAAATAAACTTTCTTTAAAATTAACAATATATTGATGTATACAAACGTTCTTTAGTGCTTTTTATTTTATGTGTCAAAGTTTAAACACGATATCTCAATTCGTGTGGACGCAGTGAACACCAAAAAAATGTTCATAACCGGGGACTAGTTTGGTCACGTGGTCACCGAAGAGCATGCCCTTAAATGTTATTATAAGAATAGGATATCTAAGAAACTAATTTATTTCCATTTCCACAGCGGCCGCCGCATAGGTTCCTATTCCTCAAAAGAGAACGTGTTTTCAAAACATTTAATTCCTTGTAATTGTACCGACAGATAACCTCACAGAGATGTCTTCCATTCCCCAAAAGTGTTCATATTTTGAGATTATTTTATTCCTTCTAATAAGATCACAAAATAGTGCAGTAAATTGTTTTAATTCATCCATATGGTATATAAGTATTGAAAGTTTAATTTTAATCAATTTAAGTCCGCTTCTCTAGACTTAAAATTATTTTAATTCACAAATTTAAATATATTTCTCTAATACACTTTTTAACACGTTTCAATAAATTATAAAAATATAAATAAATATAAATTTGAATATTTTTCAAATTTTCTGTTCCCGTTGCAGAATTTTTAGACAGAGGAAAAATCGCGTATACATAGGAATACAAATTCTTATTTTTTCTGAGTTCAGCGCGTATTACCGGGTATAGTACAAAATGAATCTATGCTAAATTTACATCTTAAGTTTAGAGTTAACAGCTTATAACGAGGGAATTTCTATTGTCTATTACCTCAGACAAGTGATTATCCAGGAAAAAAGAAACGATTGAACTGAAGCGCTTTAAAATATATATCTTAAAATTCCAGATTGACAAAGTTGCATTTCAATTATTATGGGACTCTTTGAATTGGTCAGCTATTTGGACTTACTTAAATCTGCCAACCCACATTCGGAGATGCACTCGTTCTATAGCTTTAAGACATTCTGTATAGGAGAACATTACCTCAAAAAATTAAATTAAGTTCAATTCGTGTTTTACGATTGACAGAAGAAACGCATGAATCGTTTCAAGTTCTCAATGAAATGGAGTTTGAAGGATGTCAAACTGAATGGATAAGTGCAGGTTCCCTTTTACACAAACGAATCTGCATCATACAATTGATGTTTGATGAAATCCGATGAATTGTATAATTCAGATTACGCTCTTCATTATTTAATTGTAGTGAATGGGAAGTGGCTGCAAGTAATTTTGAATAGGAAATTGCCGATAAGTTAAGGACTGTCCACTGTCGCGAACTTGTGAAACCAGGTAGCATTTTTAAGTTGCATTTTAAATTGGACTTAAAACCAATTTTCCCAGTGGGCAAAAAAATTAAGGATGTCCTAGAGACGTCTTTTTGACATCCCTAAGACGTCTTTTATGACATGTCTTTTAGTCATCCTAGGAATGTTCTTAAAACGTCTAATGTCAGTACGAAAGATGTCCCGAGAACTTCCATGTCTTTAAGGCGTCCTTAGTTCATCTTTAGGACATTAGACGTCTTGAAGACGTTGATTGGCCTGACATAGGACGTCCTAGGAACGTCCAAGGGACGTTCTTGGGATTTTCATTGTGTTGTGCCCACTGGGTTAGCACTGTTTTGACTAGTTTAGAACAACAAGTGAATACAAAAGATTAATATTTTTCCGAAACTAAGTGCTCAATGGAGCGTTTTTGTCGTATACAGTGAAAAAACACATTTCCTGTTAAAACTGCTTTTGCCTGCTGGAAGTAAAAAGATTCAAAAAGATAAAAACGTATTGATAGAAAAAGATAGAGATGTTCAATCCTTCCCAAATGCACACTTTTCATCCCACAAAATCTATATTTTTCTTTCCACGGCCTATCCGTCGCGTCTACTTAAATCTATCTCTTTGTATTCCTGACTTTTTCCCTTACAGTCACAACTGTCTATCTTTCTCTATCACTGACTCTATCCCTTGTGGTCACATTGCTATCTTTTTCTATCTTTGTTGTTCACAAATGCCTATCTTTATCTATCCCAGACTACCCACTATCAACGATATATCATTTTAATTTCCATCCATTTGAATCCACACAAAAATGTAGTGGCGTTTCGAAAATAATAATATATTTTGAATATCAAACTCCCGAAAAATAGTATTAAACTAGCAAGGTTTTATATACCTATCAACAAAATTCCCTAGCTTTACGACTACCGCGCGCCTCGCAAAAGATAGACGTGGATAAGCGGAGGATTCGTTTGGATAGAACGACTAGGATTCAAGCAGATAGGGCTATCTCATATTTAAAAGAAGATAGAAATGGATTCACTTGGATAGGAAAATATGGATTAAAAAGAAAGACGAAATTTGTTATTGTCTAATGGATATAAAAAGATAGAGGTAGATAAATGGAGGCTCAATTTAAATAGAAATACTGGGGGGCAAGAAGATAGGACTATCTTATATTTCAGAAAAGGTAGAAATGGATTCACTTGGACAGTAAAAAAGGGATTAAGAAAGATAGACGAAATTTAAGATTGCCCAACGGATAGAAAAGGATAGATGTGGATAAACTATTGATTCGTTTAGATAGAAGGACTGCGATTCTCGAAGTTAGGGCTATCTTGTATCACTGAAAGATAGAAATGGATTCACTTGGATAGGAACATAGGGATTAAAAAAGATAGACGAAATTCGCTATTGCCCAATGGATAGAAAAGGGTAGAGGTGGATAAGTTGTGGATTTATTTAGATAGAACGACTGGGATTAAAAAAGATAAGACTATCTTAGATTTTTGAAAAGATTGAAAAAGATTCAATGAGATAACAAGCTAGGGATTGATAAGGAACGACAAGCGTTTGGATTGCCTAACGGATAGAAAAAGATAGGCGTGGATAAGTGAAGGATTCATTGGGAAAGAAACACTTAAATAGGGATTGGGAGTGGAAAGAAAAGGATACATGTGGATAAGCGTCGGATAAATATGGATAAGAAGATTGGAATTCAAAAGAATATAGGTGATTGTAAATGAGAAGTAAGATAGAAAATGATCGAAGGGATAGACATGGGATCAAGATGGATACATCGGTTCTTTTAATTTAAATCTAAAAGGTAGAAAAAGATTCAAGTGCATAGAGACTCTATCCATTTACTTCCAGCATGGTTGTCAGGAAAATAATTATTTTACTGTATCATATAAGTTTCAACACACCATAAGCTAAAATGAACTTTAGTTAATGCATATAGCTAAATATTTGGTTCAAAATATGCAAAAAATATTAATTATAGGCGATCAGAAATGAAATATGAATTCTAACCTAACTTTTAGGTTATAATTTTTTAGATAGTAAATATTCCATGCACAACAAAATTTATTTTAAATTCACTTTTATGTTAAGGTAAGTTAATTGAAGCTTATAATTTGTTTCAACATATAATGTACTAAAATAATAATTTAAAAAAAAAAAAAAACAGTTTTAACGTAAATCGTGTTTTTTCGTTGTATACGATCAAAATTACATATATGTAACACTTATTTTCCAATAAATCTTAATTGCTTTCATCCGTTTACCCAGCAAACACGTTCTGTAACTATTCCAGATCAAAGAAAAAAATCCCGCATTTGAACAAATATTTATTTAAAAAATAAAAAAACGAGTAAAAAAGACTTACAAATATGCTCTCGCGCTGGTGTCGCGGTAGGGCTTGAGCTCTCCTCTCATCACTTTAAGGTCTATGTTGGCGGTATCACTGCTACTAAAAGGGTTTCCCATGACAGGCAGGCGAATAACGAAGAGGGGAGGGACTAAG
>NC_046664.1:114572766-114591960 GCF_010883055.1 Belonocnema kinseyi
CATCGTATAGCAGAACTCCGAGGTCGAATCGTGCATTTTCGGCTTACATACGAACTCACAGTGGTAATCATGCACTTTCTGTTTTGCGGCTCCCAAACGGTAAAACTTTGCTGTCGAGGTGTCCCATTAGTGCACGCTAATCATTTGTCATGTTCGTATTGGACAGAGAATGCCTCAGTGTTGGTTCTACATATCTGAACTCTAGTAAAGTATGACCAAAATTCCTTTCAAAGTGCTGTAGTTTTTCTGGAATTTCGCTGTTCACATCATCATTATTAATATCCGGATGTGGTTCTAGTGGATCCGGTACTTTATGTTCATTACCCCTATCCCCTATGCCTTCGGCTCCAATCAAGACTTCATTTTCCGCGACTTTCAAGGGGAGTTCATCAATAAGAAGCTGCTGTTCCACTTCCATTTTGATAGCAGCTATTAAAAAAGCTGAAAGCAACCTGTTTACATGTATTAAGCGTTCTTGATTTGCCAGATTCTGCTCATTTATTCTTGTGGCTAGCTCTGGTTATTGAAGTAAGAACAGTCTATGATTTTCTCTCCTGACACTTTGCCCAAATTTCTCTGCTAAAAAATAAAGCGCATAAAATTTGTGTTCATATGGTATGTCCATTTCAATCGCCTTTTTGATTACTGAACCTCTGCTTCTGTTTCTGATTGTACAAGGCCATTCAGCTTTGGAGGATGTGGTGGTGTTGGATCATCAACATGTTGAGGAAGAACATCAGTTGCCCCTGCTTGACCGTGTGGCATTGTTTTCTCTAACTGATGTGCTTTGTCGTCGTTTTTCCACTCCAAATCAATCTATTTTTTAATCTAAATTACTCGGTCTTCTATGATGTGTATATTAGTCCTGATTTCATTCACCTTAGCGATACGATCTCTAAGTGGGACTTTCTTTATATAAGGACACTTTGCAACAAATTTATTCCTCAAATTGTATCATTTTTCCATTTTCGTTTTAAACTTCGTACTTTCATAATAGAGACCCACCAATTCCTCTTTCTTTCTGTCATTCCACTAGATGGTCTCCCATGGTATTTCTGTCGAGCTGGTAGGGTTCAAGTAGCTAAAGCTGACCATCTCACGGCTAGTCATGCAGTCGAGCGATATTTCCCGATATCGACACGATGCCGTCTCGTTCCCATCCTCTGTTATCGGGTTTGGATCGTGTCGGTTTTAGCTCGACTCGATTTTGGATCGGGAAGTCTATCAGGTCGGGTTTTGGATACTCTTTCGGCAGATGTACGTTCTTCACTTCAATCGAGCAGTTAGTTTAAATAAACCCCTTTTATGTTTAGATGGTTCGTTTATTGACTAAACCCAGTTCTCGACTCTCCACATCCTCACCTATCCCTTCATTTGCGAGATCCCTCACAAAAATGGCGCCCTCCTGAAAACCCACTATCTCTCCAAAAATCCTTCCACTGTCGAGAACATTAGTCTAAAAATGATGACAAATGCAGAAAATCATATTGCATGTGTGCCATCTGGACAGGTTTTAATTTAGGAGTAGAACATTTAAGATTTTGGCGTGAAATTTGAATTATGAAAGTTGTTCGATTGAAATGTTTTATTGATTTTTAGAAAAAGTGTGGTTAGGCCCGTAAACCCCCTGAGCTAGTCTGTAAAGAGGGGAAAAGAAATAGATAAAATCGAATGCGTTAAAGATCTGGAAAAATAAAAGTTATTCCGACAACGGCAAATCCAATAGAAAAGGTAAAAGATAGAAGGGAAAATAATGTAATTTTGGAAATTATACTTGAAACAAATAACGCACAAGAAAATGTGAAGAATTTAGAAAACGAAAATATGGATATTCAATCAATTGAAAACAAAAATACAAGCGAAGAATTGGCAAGGAATTTGAATTTAGAACCGGCAACGGTTAGGAAAGAATTAGAATGGGGACGGTAAAGTCAAGTCAAGCGACAGGTGCAATCCAAAGGACGAACAGACATACACAAACGCAGACAAAAAGTACCCTAAATTCAAAGAGACAAAACCGTACCCCACATAGACGTGAAATTGGTATACTATCTCCCAATACCGAGAATACGTTAAGTAATTGGAGAGTAATTTGACAAATTCATGCCACGTCCGAGTCTAGAATGGCAATTAAGAAAGACTTATGAGAATTTAAGAATTGAATATAAAGTTTACATTTCAAGAAATGCTTTTTCAAGTTTTTCAGAATTAGAAATTTTAGGTCGGGAATAGGAAACAGAATGAGTAAAATCTAAAATTAGAGGTCAACAATTAAGAATTTAAGATAAAGAGGACAATCAAAATAAGAAAAATAAAAATGTTCAAGGAAATGTTAAAAGTCAAAATAATATTGAAAATCAGAATCAGAATAGAGATCAAAATCAACGAAGACAATTTAGATCGAGATACTAAAATCAAGAAAAGAGGATCCTGGATTTTTTAACTCAAGATTTAAAAATAATAGTCAGTTATTAAATGTGATTAGTCAACTGTTGGGAAACACACAGGCATGACAAATTAAAAACTCTCCGCAAATACCAGCGCTTTTATATAACGCGGAAGAAAACAGTAATTTGAGCGAAAATAAAGAATTAAAATCAGAAAATAAAAGTCAAAATAAAAACAATGACAAAAACAAACAAAACAAAGATAGGAAAAAGGGAGGTGAAGTAGATCCAAAATCTCAGAATTCCACGGATCCAAATTCTGATTATCAAAGCTCGAATTACAAATCACGTCAACACATTTCGTGCTACAATTGCGGGAAAATAGTCCATTTTCGACGTGATTGTTGGTATAGTTTAAATCAGGGAAATGAAAACAGTCGCTATTAAAGGCGGAAAATAGCAGACAAAACCAGAGACCGCAAGAGTTACTTGACATAGGCACAAACAACTCGGACGAAACAAGATTTCACCTTACGATATTTTTTAAAGATCATAAATTCCGAGTGTTATTTGATACGGGTGCAACTTACTCATATATAGGTGACAAATTTATAAAAACAATTAAAGACTAAGCTTATGAAATTAAAAAACCAATAAATGACACATTGATGGTTGCAAATTGAAAAAAACTTAAAATCACGGGACAAGTTTTAGATCCAATCAAAAAAGGTCATACGGAAAAATACTTATTATTCAGGCTGGTATCTGGGTTAAAATCAATTGGGATAATAGGAACGGATATGATAGAGAAAATAGGTTTAAAAATGGATTATGAGAAGATTTGGTGGTTACCAAAATTACCAAATATTAAGTATGCAATAGAATCGAAATTGATTAAAATGCAAGATCCAATAATTGGAAGTAGGAAAGAGAATAAGAAAGAAAGTAAGAATAGGGAAAGCGATAACATTAATTTGAAATTTGGAACGAAGTTTAGCACGAGCCAGCGTGGGCGTCTGTAGCTTAGATAATTCGGCTAGTCAAAATAGAGAGAGAAAAAAAAACAAATAAGGATAGAAACAAAATAAACACGAATATACATACGAAAAATAAAGATAGAAAATTATAAACATAATTTAACGACACTGAACACTGGAATGCGATAAAGAGGAAAATGATTCTAAATTAAAAACGGTAATCGATAAAAAGGAGAACAAAAATGATTCGATAATAGAAAGATTATTCGCAATTAGAAAAAGTAATTGGTATAATTTTAGGAATAATGCGGTAATTAAAAATAATATTAAACGCGTTAAAATTGAAAGTAAGAAAAATTTAGAATTTTGCTAAGAAATTTCCGAGGGCATAGTGGAATTAAATGAAGAACAACAAGTGAAATTAGAGAATTTAATTCAAAGAAAAATTACAACCCAAGGAACTAAATTAAAACCAACACATATAACTATGCATAAAATAGATTCACAAGTACATGAACCCATTAAGCAAAGATACTATTATATATCACCAAAAATTAGAGAGTTTTTGTGCGAGGAAGTAGATAGACTATTAGAAGAAAAAACAATAGAACCATCGAATAGCGATAGGTCAAATCCGATCGTTGCGATTTTAGAAAAGTAAATAAATTCACTAAAAAAAACGTATATCCAATTCCAATAATGTCTGAAATATTAGACACACTGAGATCAGCAAAATACATGTCTAAAATCGAATCTTCGTTCAGCAGATCATCAGATACCACTGGACAAAGAATCATGAACAATTATTGCTTTTATTATTCCGGGCAAAGGAATGCTTCAATTTAAAAGGATGCCATTTGGTTTGACGAATGCTCCTGCGACATTCTAGCGCCTTATGGACAGAATAATAACACGAGAATCAAAGCCACATGTATTGTGTTATCTCGACATTATAATAATTTCAAACAATTTTGAAGATCATTTAAAATATTTGGAAATCGTGTTAGATAAAATTAAAAATGCAGGTTTAACAATAGGTTTGGATAAATGTGAATTTGGATGTTCCGAAATAAAATATTTAAATTTCAAAGTAAACGAAAGAGGGGTACAGGTAGATGAAGAAAAAATTGAACTTTTTTCAGATTTTCCAAGGCCAAAAACGGTTTAAAAATTTCAGAGATTAATAGGAATGGCTTGATGGTATAGGAAATTTATTTTGAAATTTTCAGAAATAATAGAACCAATCCAAAACTATTAAAAAAGAAGTAAAGTGGGAATGGACTGAGAAACAGGATTAGGCATTTACGACTATTAAACACTTACTAACAACAGCACTAATTTTAGCCTGCCCTGATTTTGGAAGTCTATTTCAGAAGAAGAAGAGGAAATTAAGAAAAAAGAATTTGAAGCGAAAGCCGTTAAATTCGAAGAAAAAGGATTAAAAAAGAATCAGAGGAAATAGAAAAAACTAATGAAGAGGAAGAAATTCAATAGACAAGAGAAAATGAAGAAAGGGAAAAGGAAGAAATCGAGGAGGAATGGCGAAATCATCGCGGAAGTTTGAGAGATTGGGATCGAAAAATAGAGAACAAAAAGAGCTAGATGAAATAAAAAAATTGGCACCAGAAGAATCTAAAATTAAAACAAACGAATTTTGTATGAAGAATACAAGAAGACAGGCGATCGAAAGAGATGTGAAGTTCATGGCTCAGTTTAAGTAAAAAATAAAATAAAATAAAATAGAAGAATGGAAAGGCCAAAAATAGATTAGTTCACCTCTTTCACAGACACTACAGTTGTAATAATTTCATTTTACAACCTTCACAGACATAACAGTAACAACGAATTTAAAATTATTTCAGATAAAAAAGAGTTTATTGTAAATTTGAATTGCTATCTGAAGCAATTTTACTTTTATTGTTAAAAATTATTAGATAAAGAAAAAATATAGTACAGTCGACGCTACATACCTTACCGCTTCCTCTAACCCTTGGACGAGCCCTTCTCCCATCACGACCGCGGCAACGTACGTAGCGGGCGAAACAATTCGCATCAAGCACAACACATCAAGATCAGACTCGTGAGTGGGAGAAAATCGTTTCCAGGAAAATCACTCCTCTACGGTCCCATCCGCGGTTAGGTAAATAGCGTCGACTGTAAATACGGCCATAAGAAGCCAAGACTTGAAATAAAAGGTAGAATTTGATATAACTTACATTGCAGCAGAAGAATCAAACAAAGCGGAATAATATATTAATGTGGACGAAAAAAAAACTGCGAGAGGATGGTTCCTGTGGAAATCTACATCTTTCACGACACCTTTTGTGGTGAAATGTCAAACCGAAACAATAACTTATCACACGGTTCCTGATTCATTGAGAACAAAATATATAAAAGGAGGCTGGGTCAAAACAAGGGGAGAATTTAAGGTCATAAAAATTTTATTCAGAAAAGAGGAACTGACCTAAATAGAGGAAAAGAATATAGAAAATAATACGCAAGACGAGAAAAACAAATCAATGAGGAAGAAGAAGATTCCTATATACAAATAGATGTAACCGATGAAGAAGACGGTTTCACGTTTGACATGGAATTGGAAAGGTGCGAGGCAATTCTTAAAAAATAAACCTTGTCCCATACAGGGGGGGGGGAGGTTATAACTAAGTTATAACCACCCCACAATGTTACGGCCCTGCGAACCCAGGACTAGGAGTGTGGAGAACACCACTTCCTAGTCCTAATACCAAAAACCTGGGCACTAACAACCCAGTCTTGTGCTCTCTACGCGCCGATACGGGTTACTTTCCATCGCCAACGCTCAAGACGACTTCCTAGAAGCTTAACGCCATCTACTACAGGTGCCTTGGCTTCATCGCCCGGGTGCCACTTGCCACCGATTGCCCGCTCTCGGCTTCACCGCCCGGTTCGGGCTATCGAGACGATCTCGACGTTGAAACTCACTTGCAAGTTAATTTAAACAAACTCCTTTTATGTTTATATGGTTCGTTTATTGATTAAACCCAGTTCTCGACTCTCCACATGTTCACCTATCCCTTAATTACAGTAGTTCAGGCCAGAAACTGCAGCAAGCAGTCGTTGTCACAAAGCAGTTTTTCAATTATATCCCCACGCACTTTGGATTTGATAAATGCAGAACAGTGCATTTAACTAGACGGGACTTAGGAACCGCAGAGTTATAGAACGAGATTGAAAATGACATCGAACCAATAGATGCGGGCGAGTCATATAAATATCTGGGTATTCTTGAACCTAAGGGTATTCAGCAAACGATACTTAAGACAATACTAACGGCTGCCTTCACTATGTGACTCAAATTGATTATGAAGAGTTTTCTCAATTCGGCGAACAAAATCAGGGCAATCAACAGCTATGTCATCCCTGTCCGCACGGACTTCTTCAGGCTCATCAAATGGTCTAACACCGACTTAGAAAAGTTAAATAGAATCGTCCACGTAGAAATGACGAAGCACCTAATGCACCACAAAAATTCAGTGATTAAAAGGGTAGATCTACCACGACATACAGGGGGTAGGGCGTTGTAGATGTCCAAAAACGGTGTAGGTCACAAGATATTCAGTTGCGAGACTATTTTAACAGCAAACGAGGTATTGCGTTTTACAGCACCATCTGTAAAGCGGATCTTGATTACATGCCCTTGAATTTTTTCTTCGAGAAGGCCTTGAATAACAGGGCAGAAGCCATAAAGAAATTAGAACTACAATGGAAACAGAAAGTTATTTACGACAAACACCCCAAAACGTTAGATCAACCTGAAGTGGATAGTGAGGCGTCCAATATTTGGCTGAGAAAGGGTGTTCTGTATCCATAAACGGAAGGATTCGCCATTGTGACACAGGGAAAGGTTGTCAGCGCCAGAAATGATCGCAAACACGTATTGCATCAAGACGTGGTTGACCAGTGCCGATTATGTAGAGATACCAACGAATCCATCGAGCACATTATTGATGGCTGTCGCGTAATGGCTCAGAGAGCCAATCGACCTGGCATCGTAATGCGAGAAAAAATAGGTGGAAGAGACATCATCGACATTGCTTGTACACGTAACCGAAATTTGCAGTTAAGCTATACACCAAGATCCATAAGTATGGCGAGTTAAAGCATTAAGTAAAGACTATATAAAGGAATGTAAATCATGCATCTATTCATACTATTGTGATTTCGGCTACAGGCAATGTGCATGCAAGATACACTGAATATCTTGAACATTTAGGAGTGGATGATGGTAGCTCTAAAAAAGCATCCAGAGTTGACTAATGTCACCTTCAATGCTCGCGCTCGCTGTTTAAGTATGGCAGCGGTAAGGGACGAGCTCCAAGCTACACCATGCTCGTAATTTTGTACCTACAACATCATCGCAGCATGTTTCAAGCATCGTATTAAATCAAATTATAACACCTTACCTCATCAATCATTTGACTTTACCCGTGACTGAGATGAAAAACAAAGTTCATCCAAATTAAATTTTTAAAATAATAAATATAGTAGCTCTATGGTAGCTGTTTAGGCAGTATACTTAAACAACGGCCGTAACAGCGGTAAAAAACAAACTGCAAACTACAACATGCTTGTAATTTTGTACCTTCAACATCATCGCAAGAGATGCCAAGCATCGTATTAAATTAACTTATGATATCCTCATTTAGTTAATCACTTGACTTAGTCCGTGGCTATGTAGAAAAACTGGGATCACCTGAGTAAAACTATAAGAAGAAAATGTATAATGTGTGTCAAACAATTATTTTAAATCCTACCTTTAGCATGAATTGTATATACAATTTTTATTTTGCATTTTCTGTTTTAATTCAAGAGGTTGAAATAGGAGGGGGTCTAAATAAAAAGTTATTGGGTAGAAATTATTGTTTCAAAGTTTCTTAAGAAATTACTAAAACTTAATGTATAATAAGTCAATTAAAATTATTTTTTTTTCTCTTCTTTCCAAAACTAAGCTCTTCTTATGTAAAATCCTATTTTAATTTCAAAGGTTTAGAAATAGGTTTTAATAATGACAAATATAAAAAATATTGATCTTCAATTTATTTTTCGGGAACCTTACACTAAATTCAAGAAAATAAGGCTGGCAGTGACATGATGTTATGCCTGTAAATGTCTACCATCATTATTTTTTTTGTGTAACTTGTTTTTAAACTTAATAAATAATGCCGAATGATATATTTTCAACACTAAACTTTACTGGAAATATAATTCAGTGACAGTTGGACGAAAAAAGTTTTTCTTCACCTCAAGTAAGGTAGATGCTCTGTTAATCGTCACTGCATTAGCTATCGTCAGATGGCCCAGTATTTTTTGTATAACAATGCTCGTTCTTGCCGTGTGTGATAAAGATGTGATTTTGGGTAACTTTAAATATCCTTTTATCAAATTAGTAAAATTTTCTCGTGTTACTACTTGGTTACGTGACTCAGGATTACTAAATCATTTGCATAATTTGAATTTTAATCGTAAATAAAAATTGACTACATTCAAATATCATGTTATCATAATCGAGTTTTTCCATATCTGCTTTAATCCGTTGAGCCCTTTGTGAAAATAAGAATTGTGTTTTAAATAAAATTATAAGCATTTATAATTTCCAATTTGGTTTAAAGTGACGATTACTAGTGCATTCACCTTATCCACAGTGGGAATTTTTTACATAATTTGTTTTCAAAATTAAAAAATAGTATCAGGTAACAGATTCGTGTGATCAAGTATAACTTTATAGGTAAAAGTAAGTTCTTTGCTGACTCAAAAATTTTCCTTGGTTAAAATTAAAACTCTTGTTGAAAATTCATCATTTTAATTTGAAAATTTATCTTTTTTGGTAGAAATTTTCCTCACAACAAAAGGATATAACCAGGAAGTCCTGTCGAACTGATGGGTATCCCAAAACGATTCCCAGAATATCCTAAGGATATCCCAGGCCTATACAAATTTTCACGTGTTGGGATATCCTGTTTGGTCCCTGTAGGATTTCCTATAAATCGTAAACCCAGCATCCCCGAATCCTGTGAATGTTCTGGTTTCGCTTCTGAAAATGCATTTAATTAATTATTGATGGACGGCGTGCCTTTAAACTAAGAGAAACAAAAATGTCTAAATAAATTATCTGTTTATTATTACTGAAAATGCATATAAAAAACCTTAATTATTACGAAATATAACTACGTTCATTATCAAATCTTACTATTGTATAAATCAGGGAATTAAATGAAATTAACAATGCTTAGTATGAAAAACACAAAAAAGTAATGCGGCTACGGAGGCACAATGTCAAAATTCTTTTTCGTCAAAGCTTCATATCAAAGGAAACACAAAGGCAGATAACGAAAGTTTCTTTTCGTTCTTTTTAGTACTTTTTCATACTGAGCTTATTTTTAGCAAAATAACCTTCCCTTTAACATAATCCGGACCTCTGAATACATAACGAAAAAGAATGCTACGAAAGCTTGAACTTGTTTTAAATCAGTCTTTTGTTTTTTGGATCAAACTCGTTTGAGTTGTAATAAGAGTTATTATGCTATGTAACTTAAATTCTCACTGCACATATTCGATTCATACCTTACCGACATTTTTAAAACATTTTTCTAATTACGAAAAATGTATTTTTGAAAACAAAAAATGTTAATCTTAAGAATTTAGTCATACAAACATTCCCTAGTGCCTTTTATTTTGTTTACGAGATTTTTATTTCGACATATCATTTAGCTTGGACCTAAGTTGTATACAAAATTCGGAAAGGTAGTAATGAGGTAAGTACATGATATATAGCTATCTCAAGTTCAAAATTGAGTATTGTTAAAAATGATTCATAAAATGTAGGAGAACATTCCCATTCTTAATTGTAACTGATTTTGGAAAATAGTTGAAGGCAAACTTAAGGGCATGGGACATTTATCCGGTTTCTAATTTACCGAAATTTTTGTGAAATAACAATTTCACTCAAAATGAGATATCAAGCTGAAAGTTTGGCAAAATAAAAAAATAACTTCTTTATTCCCCCAAAATTTCAGTTCAATATGTGATTTCGTGTTAAATTGGTACCTAAAATAATGGTAAAGAATCTTTTAAGGAATAAAATGAACCGTACGATATTAGGATTGAATAATAATTCCAACTTCAACTTAAAAAGAAAGCAAAAACGTATACCCCTAAATAACTATTAATAAATGAACAATTTCAACGTGAAATATTGTTTCCAAGGTAAATAGGAATACTTTTCTCGATTTTATAAATCATTCTTAACAATGCCCACTTTTCAACTTGGAAAAACTTTAGTAGGGTAAGGAGGAGCAGCTTGGATCAGTTAATAGACGAATTTTTTTTTCATTCCGAGTCCTACAGTATTGTAATCATATTTCAATAAGTGTGAATCACACGAACAAACTAATTATATGGCAATTCACTTATTTCTAACAAGCTGTATTTGGTCGGCTTTTCCCTTCATCGGAGAGTAAAGCCGACCGCAGCTTTTTATGAAAATCAAAACATCTAGAGATGGGAAAGTATTATGATTCGCTTCTGTAGTATTTCATGTACTGGAAAATCACCTTTGAACATATCCAGCAAGAAAAATAAGTTACTTTAAATAAAAATAGTGATAGCTGTAATTTAACCTCTTATTCATTGACATTCTACTAGAAACGTACATCAAATAATTGTTCTACTGTACCAACACAAGAAACCTGCATAACGAACGGATTAAGAATAATAGTATTCAATCGTTTCTTTCATGTAACCAACAAGATAAAATGGTTGTTCAAGGTTATCGACGAAACTTATGATACGGCAGACCTCAATTATTTACGAGATTTAATATATTTTCCATTTAAGTGGAACGATGGTCGTGGGGGCTAAGGCGTAGGCTCTGGACTCACTCCGTCGACTTGTGGGTTCGATTCCCGCCTCGCACTCTGGAAGAGTCTCGGCGGCCCATGCGGTGAACACTAGCCTAGCAAGGGAGTTGTTCATCTCTGGAGAGTCGAGGGACCGGTACCTCTAGAGAAAAAGGTTATCTCTAAGTACTTAAAGCTGTTGCTCCTGGTGGTTTGGAACCCACCTTAAACTGTAGGCCCCCCTCCCACTACCAAGTAAGTGTGTGGGGGTTGTGTAAAGGAATAGGAAAGAAGGTGCAAGAAAAATCTAAACCCTTAGGGGACACATTAGAAGCTTCCATTCCAATATATTTTCCACTTTAATTATATCTAATTATTATAATTACATAATATAGTATTGTTCTATCTGTCTAAATATCAGATTTTCATACTGTATTTATTGCCATTAATATTGAAAACTTTATATTTCTGTCAGCGAATCTTCTCTTTCGTGGTCAAAACTGTTTTCTGCATCATTTTTCTTTTGTAGTGTCAATTTTTAACATTTTATTAGCTAACACTATCTCTATAATGAAATAGATTTATTGAATGCAAAGTAGAATTTAAATTGTTATATAAAAGCGATTATATAGACAAAGTCACCTTTGTTCCACTGGTCAGCGGCTACCCCTCCTTACCCTACATCCTTAACGATGAGACAAGAAACTGATTTCAAAGTGTACTTTTATTCTGCTGTTAGCAAAAGCACGACTGCAAAAGTGATATAATATCGGCTAAAACAGTCAAACTGACATCTATTAATGGTTTACAAAACCTTAAAAGTTCACAAACGACAGTTTTAAATTGATTATTCATCAGCCATTCTTAAAGAATTATAATTTGTTAAAATGTTAAGATGTTTGTATTTTTGCAAAGGCACTCGCTGCGAGTAGGCAGCTACTTACATCTATCTACGACGAATGACCCTTTCATTGTTATGAGATTACAATAAATAAAATTATGAAAAAATGGCTCAATTAAATCTTAATTAGTTGAATGGATTTCGTGATAGTCTAAAAAAAATGAAAAAAGTTCTTGAAAATCGGCTAATATCTGCGCGAAGCAAGCAACCGTACGCGAACAACAGACATCCAGTTTCTCTTCTGCAAAAGTTTGAGGGTAGCGGCCCTGACGCTCCCCAGAAAGCACGAAAAAGTTCTGTTACCGCTCTTCTAGATTACCGAGAACGTACCCTAGATGGGCATAGCACTGACAATTTAATTCCACATATTCACCACCATCTTCATCCAAATTCCGTTGGCTATTGTCTTGTCGAGCGGTGGTGAGGTTATCGGGACCATCATAGTTGCAATCATTGACAAAAGTATTGCCAAAGCTAAAGCACCACCAAAATCAGTATCATAAACGCCATGCTCACTTAATTATTCACAGTCTTCGGCAGGCTGCTGTTACCTATTTCTCTTTTCGCCATCAGGAGTTTCAGGATCATCAAGAATGAGCAAACTTTCCTTCGTAGATATCTTGTCGCAAGTGACGGTGTATACAGTAGCGCAACCACTCTTTTACCTCGAATTTTACCATTGTGTGGCCCAACATTTGTAGTTTTATATTCTTAAAATCTATAATTTCCAATATAATGCCTGAAACTTTCATCAAAATTCAATTATCAGTTGTAGAAATAGCAATAATTTAATAAAATTCAACTCCAAAAGTTCAATATGATATATCTCGTAATTTTGAAAATTAAAAAAAAACCTCTGATCTTCAAATGGTTTCTCTAAACGAGAGTTTGAAGCTTCTTAAGGTCACAAAGGGAGAGATTAATATGCAGGTTGTAAAATTATTATTCAAATAAAAAATCAAGATTTATACACAAGCCTTGAATATCTAGTTGGAGTTTTTTTCCAAGAAGTAAACTTCAAACCGCGGCAACTTAAAAAAAAACCGTAAAAAAAAATTAAAATAAAAATTACTTTTGATTATGGATTTTACCGATCAATTCTTGAAACTATAAAAAATGCTTACGTAAATGAAATGGATATGTAATGAATTCATTTAAATAAAATAAGAAGTATTACATTTTATCAAAAACTTCTTTTATTCTTTTGATGTGACAGATCGTACAAACATTGCATAATTTCAGAGTATCAGCTTAAAATTTAAACAAAAACTAAACATAGTATCAAGAATCAAGATTATTTGTTACTTTACAACTTTTATTCCCAAGTACGATCCTAAATAAACTTGAACGCTTTGGCATTCTCTTGTAGTCTTTCCAAGATTGTGTTATTTACGTAACTTTAGTTATTAGATAATAATAGTAGTAATGGTTATTAGCAGTAGTTAATAGTTACACATGATATTATAAACATCCGTGAATAATACGGGGGTGTTCAAAAAGTAAGTTTCCCTAGTCTACCGTTTTGCCCCAGCGCCATCTAGCGAGCTGGGACCGAACATAGTTTTAGTTTAGGATATACCGATAAGAGCGGAACCGATCTTAGTTGCCGAGAAAATTTTTTTCATCAGTACCGGCTCGGAAACCATGGAGCTACATGTGAAAAACGTGTCTACTTGTGAGTTGCGGTCAGTTATTCGCTTTTTAACTGCAAAAGGGCTTAATGGCAACAAAATTAACACTGAATTAGTGCATATTTATGGTGAAAAATGCATGAGTTTGCAAATGGTTAGGCGCTTTACAATTGACAGAATTTTGGACTCAATCCCTCCTTAAATCGATATTTGTCAAATGTCAATCCACACAATCATTACTTCAATTCAAATGATGAAGTGAAAGACTTTGTTAAATTAATCTTTAAAAAACAGGGCACGGATTTTTATAAACAAGGTTTGTCAAAGCTTGAGAGAACAGATATAAAAAATGCATTCAAGTCCAAGGGGACTACGTAGAAAAATAGTTTATAAGTCAAATAATAAATACATATGTTACTTTAACCGAAAAATTGTGTTTTGCTTTTTTCCCGGAGCATGGAAACTTACTTTTTGAACACCACTCATATATCCGATGTTTCCACATTTCTAGTCTTTTTGGAACTCTGGTCACTAAAATCACATGTTTCATTACACAGGATGTCCGGGAATATTGTCGTTCCTTGTAATAGCGGATAGAAAAAAAAGTCAAAAACGAAAAGTTCCAAAATATTTTTGGCTCCGTTACATATTTTGGGTGCTACAGGGTATTGCAATTGCATGTAGGTGTACACTTAGTTGCAAGTGTTGCGTGCGATCCCGAAAAGCAGTATCTCCTAACGCGTTAACGTCTCCTTACTTCGAGCACTAGAAAAAAGCAAGTGCGATTATGAATGTAATTGTCTGTTTGAATCCGATAGACTCAAGTTTTATCGAATCTTATAATAACTGCAGAAAGACATATCTTTCATTTAAACATGTTCCAGATGAAATATTGGCTCACCGAAATCCGGTGCATGACAAAATTTGAAATAATTTAGGGTAAATTCTTCGAAATTTTGTGAGCGTAGCACAAACAGTTTTAACGAGACTAGATAATTCGCACATTATTGCAAGAAATCAGTGACCATCCCTGATTAATTAAGAATTTAAATAAATGTTTTAAATGCTCTGAATTCCTCTAAAAGCATGGAATTCTTTTCACGTATTTCCAAATTCAGCAACTTAGTTCGACGGGTAAACTGTTACTGGATTAAAACGTACTCTTTTTTTTAGTTCTGCAAAATTCTGCAGAAGTCGTTGAATTCAATTGTAATCTTTTGAAATAATTTTTTTTTAATCCTTCTAAGATATTTAGAATTAACGTTCCATCATTGTAAATTCCTTCAAGTATTTTGAATTCTGCGAAATTCTGTCGATTTCTTGGAATTTTGCAGATTTAAAGAAACAGGTGCATCCTAATTCAGTAGTAGTTCACCGTCGAACAAAGTTGATAAGTTTGGAAATAGTTGAAAAGAATTCAGAAAATCAGAAATGAATCAGGATATATTCTAAATTATTGAAGAGAATTCAAAGATTTTTCACAGAATTCAAAACATAAAAAAATAATTTTTAGATATCGAGATAATTCTGAAGAATTCAAAAGACTAACGAATTCAAATTATTTCAAGTCAATTTAAAGATTTATACAGAATTCTAAAAAATTAAAAAAGCATGCATCCTAATTAAGTACCAGTTCGCCCGTTCTCCAAAGTTTATGAATTTAGAAATAGATGAAAAGAATTTCAGGTTTTGAGAAAAATTCAGAAAATTAAAAGTAAGTCAAGTTATCTCCTAAATATTTAACGAGAATACTGTCATATCTTTAAAAGAATTCAGAAGATTACATGTGAAGTCTAAGAAACAGAGAGAATTCAAAAGATATGAAAGAATTTACAATAATTCAACATGAATTCTACAGAGTTTAGAACAATTGAAAAATTGTAACGCAATTCAGACATCTACAAAGTTCTGAGGAACTAAAAAAAACGAGTGCATCTTAATTCAGTAGTAGTTCATCGTTGACCAAAGTTGACGAATTTGGAAAAAGTTGAAAAGAATGTTATGCTTTCAAAAGAATTCAGATAATGAAATGATTAAATTCCATCTTAATTCACTTGTTTTTTTTTTAAGCTCGAAGCAGCCTGAAGTTACTGCGGTAGGAGATACTGCTTTTCTAGATCGCAGATCACGCACTTGCAACTAACTGTACACATACATGCAATTTTAATGCTATGTAGTACCCAAAATATGTAACGGACCAAAAATGTTTTGAGACTTCGATTTTTTCTTTCTATCGGCCATTACGATGTTTAATACTGCCCGCTTTGTATAAAACCAACTGTCCCTCTGAATATACCCTGTTATCATAAATTTCTAGTTATGATTTCTATCATTAAAGCTTCCAATTTTAAAAATCAGACAAATGAAACATAACTTTTGAAATTAATTCATATTTCAATCAGATGATAATAGCTTCTGCGTATTGTGATACTCACAATGTATATATACTACCGACTTAAAGACCGAAAAATAATATATCAAAATAAAAAATATAAGTCTACACCGTAGAAGAAATGAAGAATTCGAGATCAGCTTCATTAATATCAGTTTTATATTCTAGTCCCCAATTAAGCATGACTTGTAAACTTTCCCTAATAATTAGGTTTTGTGAGAAAAACAATTTCTTTTCCATATCGTTTATGATTTGTGATTGAAAGTCCGTGACTTAAAGCAACTTCTCGAATGCACTGATCTTCGTCCGGCGTTAAACCATCTGGTAATGGTTGTCTTATCAAGTCAATATCGTTCTTAAAGGTTTCACAAAGTTCATAAGCCGCCTTTTCGAACTCAGTTCTTGCTGCTTCTTCTTTAGTTATCTTTAAACAATTTGTCCAAAGACGTTTTTCTGCCGATTTGTACTTGACATGCATGTCATCCGCCTGCAAGGAAAAATTAAATCTCAGAGATATTTGTCATTAGTTGCAAAAACATTCATAGTTTATTTATTACATATTCCTTGCACCTGACAATAATAGCAATAATTACGTACTTGTTTGATTTCCTTAAGAGTCTGTTTATTGTTTGGTTCTAGTTCTCTGGCTTTCCACAACTGATCTTTAGCTTTTTCAAATTCTCCTAACCGAAGAAGTGCTCTTCCAAAACTGGAAAGTTAGAGTATTTGTTAATAAATGTGTATATTTTAAATGTGTACGTTAATATGGGAAGGACCCTTCAAGGTGGTTTAAAAGATATTTGGGTTTTTAAGCGTCAATTTTAACGAAGCTCCGGCTATATCCGCGTTATTTTACTTCTTCTCAATTTGACTTAATCGACAATGAGCAAAAATAAGTTCGGACTAGGATTCGAACCTCGGCCGCCGCTGTTTGTAACTGACATGCTTTCCACTGCGCTATGGAGCCTGGAAGTGATCAGGACTAATACAACTTGCAAACGTTCGAATTTATCTTACTATCGAATGTTCGCTTCCCTTACGATGGGGGTAGGTAGAGATCATATAACATTATGAGATTTAATTTATTATAAAAGAATTTTATCTTACAAAGCTTCCTTCCTAGATACGAACAATCCCTACCTCTTGGCTGAGTATTCAGTCAACCTAAAACCACACGCCCACACAAATCATAAACCTAAACTTTGAACTGTGGCAAACTCCTTCGAACGGCAGCATTACACCTTCGTTCCTCTTATCGCTTAACCTGAAAATTTTTAGTTGGACACCATTTATGACGGAGTCTCGGCTACACCCACCATTATTTTACTTCACTTAATCTAATGACTAGAAGAGCTGTAAACAATCAATAATGTGCAAAAATTGATTCTGGGCAAAGATTTGAAACCAGGCAGGGTAAACCTAAGAAAGTTTTTTTCGCCTACCGCATTGTGTTCGTCAACGCTACATTTTTCCAACAGAGATGGGTTAGCTTTCTTCGGCAGGGGTTTATTGTTAGACGGGTAACTCTATGGGAATAAAAAGTTACAAATCAGTTTTGTTTTAAATTCTTATATTAGAAATTTAAAAGTCATAAATTCGAAACCTGTCACTTTTTTGCGATTACATATATCTAAAATTGTCCTTGGGAAGTCAAAAATCAACGTTTAAATGATCGATCGCCAAAATGCACAGATTTTGAATTTCGACGTTTCAGGATGCTAATTTTGAAATTGAATAATTTCTTGGTAGTTACGGCTACCGCGTGGCAATAGTTTGTCGACCACTGCATAAGATGTTGATAAGTTAGGAATAATATAACATTATGGAATTTAATTTCTTACCAAATTTCTTAATGGTCCAGAATATATCTAAAATGACCATTTTAGGAGTAAGGGGTGATACTGTGACATGTCAGGGTGTGGCTTTGCAAAATGAGAATCTAAAATTCACATGTGAAAAAGGGCAAAATTACTCCACTGGTGAGTTGCAAATAAAAATGAACTATAGTTACGAAAACATAAATGAAATTTGTACAAATGTTTATATTAAGCTAACATGCATATATGCAATGGCATTGATATTAAGAACTGTAAGATAGAACTAAATAATAAACTTCAAAAGAAGTTCAAAATCATATAAAAAGGGTTCGTGATAGGTTGGGTGCATAGACTCGGTGTCCGGGAGGTGCATCTAATTAATCGGAACTGATGGGAGGGGATCTTGATGTACAGGCCCCCGCTTATCCATTCCTCTCGTGATCAGCCATACTTGTTGTTACTGTCAACTGATCTCGGGATGTCGGAACTTGGCGAATTATATAATGCAACTTTATACTAAACTTCTTATGTTTACAGCGAAAAGAATGCTTCCTGCTCCAGCTGAGGGAAATTGGAATTTGCTGGAGAAATGGCTGGAAGAGCATGCCATTCAAGCTACCGATGATATTATGCCAAGAACGATGCAAAGCGAACCTGTCTCGATCAAGCAGATAGGCAACAAGGAGAGAAAAAGAGAAAGCGAAGGTGCAGACGATGAGAAGAAAGTGAGCGAAGGTGCGAGTACCGGTACAAATGGTGCGATCAACGGAGAGGTAAAGGCGAGTCAGAAGGACGAAAAAGCCCTGGATACGCTTGATGGTGCCTAAAATACTTTTGAAAACGGTAAACCGCGTGTGCCTCTTAAAATAGATACAAAGATAGTTAATTTGGGGAGCAAATATCAATTTAAAAATTTAAAGAAAATTCCATTTGAAAGCTTTGAATTAGATTGATCAAAAATTGATGAAGAAAATTTAATTGTAGTACAAGCAAAAATTGTGAAACAAGAAGGTCAGATGAATAACTTGAAAGGGATTATTTCTAAAATGACTCAGTTGTTTTAAAATAATACCAAAGGTTATAGCCCAACGATTGATATCTTAAGGGAAGAGTTAAAAACTAACAGTAATGAGAGAGAAGAGCTAAAAGCTCATTTGAAAGAAATGCGGGAAAAATTCGACTCTCAGAGCCAACAACTCGGAGAAATCCAAAATT
>NC_046664.1:114592060-114601151 GCF_010883055.1 Belonocnema kinseyi
TGTAAGGGCTCTTAAAGTTATAAAAAGGTGCGAAGTAAATGTAACTTCGCATTCAATGCGAAAGCAGCTTCACAAAATGCAATATGTAGTAGGTAAAATGAAAGCAACCGAGGTTTGTGGGAAATTCGAGGATACTATAAGAAGCTATGAAAATTGCTTAGACGCAACCCCTATGTCAAACAAAGAGAAGAGAGATGCATTTTATAGTGCAGTCATGGTATCTGTACCAAATATTTAAAATCTTTAGTTTGTAAATAAACAAGTCCTCAAATCAAGTCTATTATATAAAGAGCTGAAAACGCTGATTTTGCAAGACGAGGCAGCTCGTAACCAAAATGGAGATTCGTCAAACATGGTGCGAGCGGCCAATAATGCAAAATTCAAAGGCCATAAAAATAAGAATGATTACTGTTAACAATAATCATTTTCGTGGATCACACTGTGGTCGTGCTAGAAGTTTCAAACAAAAGTCTGGGGACGATAATGATTATTATGCAAATTGAAAACGAGGAAATTTTAGGGGAGGGAGCAGAAACAGCCGTAGGTCAAGAGGTAGAGGTAGTTACCGTGGCAGGCAGAATACAATAATGCTCGAGATAATAATCATGGCGCGAACCTGCAATCTGCTCAGCCCAAAAATGAAAATTCATCAGGACTAAATAATAATAAAGGCTAGTCCTTACATGAACTGTCACAAGCTTCATTGATTATTACGATGACGTACCTAAAGGGGGAGCGTTTTTCACTAGCACTAACACGTTAGGTTTACATAAATATGTTTCGAAATTCTTCGCTGACTCTGGAGCAACAGAACACATAAATAACTCAAACGATTTGATGAGTTAGATCAACGTATGATTAAATGTGCAAATAAAAATAATTCAGCAGAATTGAGAACAGAGGGAGCGGGAAATTTCGAAATTATTCTTGAGAATGGAGAACAATGCTTAAAAAAAGCTATATTTGCTGAAATGGGACTTGCAATATATTTGGATAATAAGAAAATTGACATTTTTGTTCCTGTATCAAATGAATCAAGGTGTGTACAATAGTCCCTAATGGTTAATAGAATTGAATACAGATAACAGCAACACTGATATAAACTCTGAAGGTGCAATGAATAGGCGAGTTCTTGCAAATTTTGTTGAACCAAAAAGGCATATGACAAGGAGTGAAACAGCAAAAGATATATTACGTGAAGATGTCGAGGCTCAAATTCCCATGGAAATTGACATCGATGAAAATGTTGATAAGTCTAACAACGATAATAATAATAAAGGCGACGAATCCATTCTTGATTGTGAGGTATGTCTCATAGCTAAATTAAAGAGGTTGCTTTTTAATTTCGATGCGTAGCCTAAGCAATATCTATTTATATCCATATGTATAGACGATTTCTCTCGCTTAGCCATGGCGTATGCAATAAAAAATAAGAGCGAGACTGGTATCAGTTTTGAAATGTTTGTGATGAGCGCGAGAAAACTCGTGGGATACGATGCGAAGGTGTGTTATCTCAGAACCAATCAAGGCACTGAATATTTTGACAGGTACACAATTCAAGTAGTTAAGAAATTAGGTGCAGAACTTCAATTGGCCCCACCAAAAACTCCTCAACACAACGGCGTGAGTGAGAGATTTAATTTGGCATTGCAAAATAAGGTGAGATCATACATGTACGATGTTAAATTACCGGAAAATCTTTGGGATTTGGCAATAAATGCGGCTGTGTATACATATAATCGGACGCCTCATATGCCTAACAATATGATAACACCTCTTCAAAAATTTTCCCCTAAGCATTATTACGATATAAATCAAATTAAAAGGTTTGGGCGTTTGCAATATATAAAAGTACAAAGAAATGTGGTCAACTGGAACGTGCTGAACTGAAAGTCAGTCCCAAAAAGTGGTAGGATTGTTTTACCGAGTAAGGTGTAAAAATGGGTTTGAAAAATTCGGATTTGGAACCCTGTCTGTTTATTTGGCAAGAAGGTGAGAAATTACTAATTTTACTTTTGTACGTTGCCGTCGCTAACAATGTCACCCTTAAGAAAAGGAGGGTCAATGTTTTGTAGAAGGAGAGAGGGCAGCGTTCCAATTAAAATCGCGAATGATAAGTAGGTCGCATTATCTGGAAAGGACAGCGCACTTTCCGAATCAAATATCCCAAAATATACCAGTCCCTACTTTTTTAAGGGCTGTTAGCGAGGGAAAAGTCATACTTGGAGTTCAGCAAAAAAAGAAGGGTACCGAGAATACATGGGTATTTGTCCCTTCGCCCACTAATTAGACTGTTGCCAAGTTAAAGCTCGTGTTCACAAAATCAAATTTTTTTAATGGATCCAACTTTGTAGAATTTAGCCTTCATACTCTTTTTTGATATTTAATGTCAAAACTCAGACTAAGCGAAAGTAATATCTACGGTAGATAAAGTCAAGCGTTTCCACCTAAAAAGATTGTTTCTTTTTTATTGCATTGAAACTTGTCTGAATTATAGTCCTAGTGGACCTATATTAATTTATCCAACCATAGGTCCATTACCTCCCCTAGGGGCTGTAAGACCTTCTAGTTGGTGGGAGGGCTTAAGCGTATGGGACATAGGGGTCAAACGGACCTCGGCCTGCATGCGTATGGATATGGATGAAAGGACCCCTATAAACGGGTTCTTCTGATATGTATGATTGTAGTATGATAGAAGGGTGAAAGGGCCTAGCTAACACGGGTCTTCTGGATCCCTGGGACGAGCTCTCCGTTGGTACGGTGGTCTGCAAATGGACATTCACTGAGTGTTTTGCTGAATGTGACCATCCACCTACGCCATGAGTGTAGAGTGATCTTCCCCGTGGCACTTTAGCACCTGGGGGTTACGAAGGTGTCCTGAAGGTCTTTTGGGGACATCGGATGACCTTCTCGAGTAATTAGTCTTACCCTAGCATACGGGAGTCTGCAGGGGCAAACCTTTTATTTCCTTAGCTACTCATGGGAACGAAATGAAATACACACAAACTAAACTAAAAGATGAAGGAGAAAGGGAACTGGCAAAAGGAGGAGGTCCGTAACGGATCTAACTTAACTCTTCCCTCTCAATCTGTCTCTCCGGCAAGCCAAACTCAGGTTCAGCTATGCCCCCAGCTCTCCCGGGAGATGAGGGATTGACGGTCAATCCGAATGAATCTATAGAAACGGAAGCGGCCAATGAGTCCCTCAAAAAAGAGAATCGCATCAACGGTTCCCTGGAATGGAAACTGTAGAGGCAAGCGCAGCAGACTAGTAGAGTAGCTTCTGAAGCTGAAACATCGACGACGCTGACTGATATTTTTCGACTCAAAATATCATTCAACATTTTAATGAACAAATCATTCAAACTAATTATTATTTTGAAAATTTCATGATTAAAATCCTCATTTAATGAACGATTTATTTTACAATCTTCAGAATGAAAATCACTATCTATATCTATATCTATAAAGGAAGGACGATCTTACTCTACATTGGAATGTCCAGATTATGGATATGTTGATTTATATTTATATTATACGTTGATGAAGTAAACGCATTATATCACGTAACGAAAATAAATTAATGAGCATCACGGGCAATTGGACTTAAAGACAATAAGAAGAAAATTCGGTTCTTTTCTGTCTAAAACTGTTCAAATCATGCATTTGTTTATAATAATTGTTGATAAATTTAAAAAATTATATCAAATGAAAAAAACACATCTATGTGCATCATAGGAAATATGATTCAGACAATAGGAAGAAAATTAGATGCGTATTTGTCTAAAACTGTTCAAATTATGCATTTGTTTGTAATAAGTGTTGATAAATTTAACAAATTATATCGGATGACGAAAATACACCAATGTGCATCACAGATGGTGACATTCGAAGAAAATCGGAAGAAAATTCGGTTCGTTTCAGCCTAAAAACGTTCAAATCATGCATTTGTTTATAATAACTGTTAATAAAGGACCCCGCAGAAAATGTACATGAAATGGCTTTAGGTCGATTTTGATTAAACTTCGTGAAATTGTAGTTCTCAATGTCTCGATCAAAAGTGTAATGGGCACAAAGTCCGAAAATGGACAGTTTTCGATTTATAGAGGGTTAAACATTCAACCCTTTTAAGAAACATTACCAAATATCTCGAAAACTGCAGCTCTGCGAAAAAAATGTTCCCTGTGAAAGGTATTGGGCTCAAGGTTAATCAATGTGAACTAATCATTTATTGCTAATATTCAGCCAATAATGACAAGATATGAAGAGGTTATCAATATAGAACCCATAAAAGCAAGAAATGAGAATGACTTAGTCAACAGCCAGCCAATGAAGGCAAGTCATGAGTGCGATTTAGTCATTATCTAGCCAATGAAGGCAAGACATGAGCGAGATTTAGTCATTATCTAGCCAATGAAGGCATAAAATGAGCTTGATTTAAATAATATCCGGCCAATGAAGGCAAGTCATGAGTGCGATTTAGTCATTATCTAGCCAATGAAGGTAAAACATGAGCGAGATTTAGTCATTATCTAGCCAATGAAGGCATGATTTGTCTAGGATGTTGTCAAAATCTAGCCAATGAAGGCATGAAATGAGCTTGATTTAGAGAATATCCGGCCAATGAAGGCAAGACATGAGCGAGATTTAGTCATTATCTAGCCAATGAAGGCAAGAGATGACTAGGATGTTGTCGGACCTAGCCAATGAAGGCAACTTCTGGTAACTGAATATCTCTTACTGGTAATCGATTTCCTGCGTCATTTATGGTCTGAATCAGTCTTTGTGATGGAAAACGAATTCTTCCTTGATTCCGAGCATACCCCAAGAACCATAATACATTGCTTATATGTGCACAAGTTCCAAGCGTTCGAGCACCTGACTGGCATGTACAATAATATCCTCCTATAGGAGAAGTTCTTTATCGTCAGCCATACCATCGTCCATGTCATCATCACCGATCGGTCTATAAGCAATCCAGAGTTGATGCTTAGACGCGTTTCGAAATCGAAAAAAAACTCTGATTCTCATAAATCCTGGGTGTAGTATTCGATTATCCCCTTGTAGTCTCTCAATGTGGAATTCTTCGTCATTGCCTCTTTGCAGTATGTCTTGCACGTAAGAAGGTGCAAGTTTAACTTGCAAAACCCCAACTGTGAGTTCTTTTAAGAATTCAAGTATCAGGACTGGGAAATCCAATAATTGGCCCGCATCTAATTGAACTCATCGTTGGGCGTTCCTTGTTTTAAGGTTTTCTGCCTCAACCAGCGCTTGCACGACATTCGGTTCCTTAGATTTTTCAAGTAATTCATTGGCCATTTCGGCATCAGCTCCTTCCATGAAAATTAATGGATGGTATCTGTTAATTACAGCTCTAGCTATCTGAAAAAAATCGCCTAGGTTAGGAACGTGTTGCATCTGTACTACTTACTGAAAGAATTTGAAAATTGATTTGATGTGTCCGTTCCTAGCTTCGATGATCCATCTAGACTTTGTCACTAGACGCGATTCGTTAGCATCTTCGTTTGTAAGTTGATGCTGATGTCGTGGAAGAAGAGCTGGTATTTTCCAGATAATACCCAAACGCGCTAACAGATTAGTGGCATCTCGGTATCCCCTATCAACAATGACAATATCGTCTTCTTGGAACCACCTTTTCATTCTGTCAGCGTATATTGTGAATTTATTTTGTAATATAGCAGCATCATTATTACGGCTCTCAGAAAAGTACGGTCTTGGAATGTCGAGAATGTAACCATCAGGTGAAACTATTAATACAGGTTTGACTAGGTGCCGTCCTTTGTGAACACAAAACGAATCGCACAAAAGTCATATCAGAGCTCTCAAGTTATAATTATGATTAATTATTATGCTCTCTTATGATTATAAAAGTACTGATGTGGCTTATCACACCTGCGCGCTCCACGCACCAACACCCATTTTATATTATTTTGTTCTTTGTTTTCTTTTTCGAGGGTCAAGGTGAGAGTCAAGAAGGACGTGTCTTGAAAACATCCTTCTCATGATTTTGCTTCATTGGCTGGCTATTGATTAAGTCATTCTCATTTCTTGCCTTTATGGGTTCTATATTGATTTCCTCTTTATATCTTGTCTTTATTGGCTAAATATTAGCAATAAATGACAAGTTCACATTGAATGACCTTGAAAAATGACCTGCGTCTTAAGGCCATGACTTTCTTTGCATTTCCTCGTTAGAGGCCAATAACTTTCATAGGGAACATTTTTTCGCAGAGCTGCAGCTTTCGAGATATTTGGTAATGTTTCTTAAAAAGGTTGTATGTTTAACCCTCTATAACTCGAAAACTTTCCATTTTTGGACTTTGTGCCCCATAACATTTTTGATCGAGACATTGGGAACTACAATTTTACGAAGTTTAATCAAAATCGACCGAAAGCCATTTCATATACATTTGCTGCGGGGTCCTTTAATAAATTATATCGGATACCACATTTTCATGATCAGATTTCACCTCATTGCTCTAAACGAGCGATTTCGACGCATAAATATACTTCACAAAACATAATCCATAATACTGGCTATTTGTTGCAAATATTTGTTTATAATAAATAACTTGACATATTAACAAAGTTTTTTTCTTCCGCCGACCCTTTTGCATAAAACCTGAGGCCTGATGCCATTGAGAACAATTTTCAGAGAATTAAAAAAAATGTGTAATCGACTTTTTTTTCGCTATTTGCAGCTCTATATAAATTTAAACAAACAAAAATGCAAAAATCGACCTTCACAGATTTATTGAGAATTTAATGCTGAATATAAAAGAAAATTTAATCGATGAAGAATTGTGACCCACAGGTTATTTTGAACATCGTTTTTTCATTTCGCTCCACTGTGCGGCGGAGGATACTCAGAGTCGGACGGGGATACCTTGGCTTGCCTGATCATGGTACAATTACCGGGCTTTACAAGGCTGGGAGAAGAGGGGACGACACCTCCGAGGCCACTAAAACCACTTGTGGCCCAACTCGGCCCGAAACGGTGGCTAGCCAACGAGATTGTTACCCCAGCCAGGGTTAGCCGGACCCTGAAGTTCTTCAGTTCTTGCAAGTCTCCTCGTCCGTATGGCATATATCCAGTCTTTTTACATAGGGCTCGAAAGATCATCATAGAGCTGATCGTGAGACTTTCTAGCTCTAATCTGTCGTAGGGATATGTATCGGCGGCATGGAGGCGTGCAAGAGTAGTCTTCATTCCGAAAGCAAATAGGATCGGTTATACTTCGCCCAAGGATGTTCGTTCCAATAGCTTAAAACCTTTATGGACATGGAAGAAGCCTTTAATTACACCTTTGTTGAAGTGATCAGGGCGGCAATATAATGGACCTGCCACATGTTGGCTAACAGGAACCTACTAAGTGTGATACCACTTTATGTGTAACCGTTAATTCGGGATGTCCGCAGGGAGGTGTTTTATTGCCCCTGCTTTAGTGATTGGTAGTGGATGAACTGTTTCATCTGCTCACGAGTCAGGGTCACTAAGTTATAAGCTATCCGTTCAATATACTGGTTACCGGGCGCGGTCAGCATCCGGATGCGTTCTTCGGAGTAATACATCAAGCACTAAGGATAGTAGATTCTTGGTGCAAGAAGACTGGACTATCGGACAATCCGAGTAAGACGGTCGCGGTTGTATTCACCAGAAGGTACAAGTGGGGAACCACAGTACATTGGAACTGGAAGGACAACAACTGGAAATCGCGAAGTGTGGGGTCAGCAGTCGAGTGAGATCTTTCTCGGCTCGATGATATTCCCACTATCCTCAATAGCATCGCAAAACGTACTGACTGAAACGAAGCTCGTGTTTAGGTTAACTAGAACTGTAAGCGTGTAAATAGTAAACTTGTAGACTTGAGTTTCTTTGTTCTCTTGTAGTATTTTAGTTTCTTTGAATTTAAATATAATTATAAGCGCGCATAATAATACGCGTCTAACACTACAGTAAAAAGTGTCTGTTAGTATTGAAAAAGTGTATACTTTCGTAGTTTTATTTAGTTTGACTAGAACTTGAATATTTCAGTTTTTTACACTAGCACGTTGCTTCTTTACACCTTTTTTCTGAATTTTATTTAGTTTGAACGTAACTGTGAGTGGGTAACCAGTGCATCGGCTCTTGGATATTTTTTATTTATTCTTGCAATGTTTCGTTTTCTATATTCTTTTTGAGCGTCGTCGTATTTAGCTGTAATTTCAAGCGCGTAATTTCAGTTACGCTAGCAAGGAAGCAGAAAGTCGCTGAAAAGCAAGGCGCAGGGGCAAGCCAGTATAGCGCGAGCACCAAACTCACACCAACAATAAGTCTTTCATTGTAAATGTCGCAGTCCTTTTCGTAGAAATGAGTTATTTAGAAAACAAATTAAAACTAACAAATTAAACTATAAAAAAGAAACAATTATTTTAGTTGGGGACATATGACGCATTCTGCCCCACATATTATTTTTACTCTTACAAGGGGACCCTTAGATCTTCTTTTTTACATGCTCATCAGAGAAGGTATTATATTTGTGTAAATTTGACACCCCCCCTCCTGTTTTTCTCAAATTTCCTCGTTTTAAGACCCCCAGAATCCGAAAAAAGGTTTTTACGAAAGTGTCTGTCTGTAATTATGTCAGGATATGGACACGATCAAACTTTTGAAACAATTACTCTATTCGAATGGCCTTTGGCACAATTGCTGAATGTCAGAAACTAAAAGCCAAGTTCGTTAGCCAGCCATTTTGGATGAAAATTCAAAAAGTTAACGTATTTTGAAAGTGTTTGAAACCACTTTTTTCCAAATTCAAAAATTTTTTGTACGGATGTTCATAGTATTTAAACAGATGAACGCTTGATCTCTATTACTTTTTTGATAAAACCAAAATTTACCAGAGTTATAGCATTAACAAAATTTCAAAAAACACACGAAAATCAACATTTTAAGCCAAATAACGCAGGATATGGAAAAAAGTAAAGAAAAGAAAAATGTTTCTTTTTGAATGTCCACCACTATTTCGGCTGGAGAGCGAGGGTGGTGGTAGACGCGTGTCTAGATGCTCCTTCCTATTGAAATATGCAAA
>NC_046664.1:114601251-114641180 GCF_010883055.1 Belonocnema kinseyi
AAATTTGTCATAAGGACAACAGCAGGATTTCGCCGGGAGCGGGTGCTGATCTGGAAAATTGCACCCACTTCCAGCGAAATCTTGATAAAATTTTAGCCATAACCACGTCTCACGACCGTAAGAAAGTTGGTTACAGTCTGTAAAGGAATCAATACGACGATCCAGCAAAAGCCTCGTGCACCCTAAGAACACGGAGCGACCCAAGGACAACCGCCTTCTGCATTTTTCCCGCAAGTGTTTTATCATATTGTTGACACGCAGGGATGCTTTTTAGGCCATTAGCAAGTGAAAGCTTGGCACGTCCAAGAGCCCCGATGAGAAGGACGATTGGTTTAATAGAATATTCAGGGTACAATCGTTGCAACTCCCTTATAAGGTCTCTATACCACTGTTTTTTTGATTCTTCTTGGCTATAATGTTTTTGTCAGCTGCTGCCGAAAATTCGATAACGAATGTGGTTCGCTTCTCGAACTCACGAAGAACCATGTCAGGCCTCGAGTGAGCAACAGAAACAATTGTCGAGAATATAAAGTTCCAGTATATGCGGCACTTCCCATTCTCGACAATTGACACAATTTCCCTAGGAGCATTCAGAGGAGCGATATTAAGGTTAATGCCGTAAGAGTAACAGAGATGGTAATAAAGCACTCTTAGAGCCGCATTGTGCCTTTGAATGTAGGTCGTTCCCGCGTCAGTTGGACAACTAGATAGTATGTGAGCTAAATGCTCGGAGTGTGCATGGCAAGCCCTGCAGCTATCATCGGGAATGCTTTGGCTCAAAATGTGGCGATGGTATGTTAAGGTGGAAATGACACCGTCCTGGCATAAAAAATGAAACCCTCCGTACCAGACTTCAATCCGGGCGATTTAAGGCAAGCAAAATTAGCTCACCAGACATTGACTGATCCTTCACATTTCTGTGGAAGATACCGTGCACCCTCTTATCGAGGAGCTGTTCACGAAAGTTTTTCTCTTGTGCTTTCTTAATCCGGGCTTTCAGGAGTGAGTACTCGAGATAGATAAGATTTGATGCATTTTGCTTACCCCTAATACTGAAATCAAGTTCGAGTGTTTCAGCAGCCTCCTCCGCTGCTTTGTACAGAAACGCTCCTTTGCCCACTTCTTCGTGATTCCTGACTATTTTAAGAAGAGGGTCTCTTCCATTTGCAACTCTATGTGCTGTACCCAGAATAATCCTGTTGTGAAGAAATTCAAGACTCAATATTCCGCGACCCCCTTGACGGCGTGAGATGTACAGTCGCGGAATGGAAGACTTAAGATGCATGCTTTTGTTCATGTGCATAACCTTTCTTGTCCTGATATCAAGGGATCTGAGCTCGTTCGTCGTCCATGGAACTACTCCAAATGAATAGAGTAGTACCGGGACGGGAAGCATGTTCGTTGCAGATAGTTTGTTCCTCGCCGACAGTTCGGAAGACCAAATCTGTCGGATGAGAAATTTGCATCTGCTTCGGAGAGTATCCTTTATAGATGTCACATCCTGAATGCGGCTCTGTGGCACGCCCAGGTATGTATAAGTCTCTCCAGCGCAAAGGTGTCGTATGGCGCTTCTATCAACGAGCTCAGGATCTTCAGGGATGCCATTAAGTTTTCCTCGCTTCAAATAAACCTTCGCGCATTTGTCTAACCCAAATTCCAATCTAACAAGTTATTGGCCTGTAATTCTTCGGGTCAGCTAAGTTGCCTATTTTCGGCAGGAGTATTGTGCGGTCTTCTACCAACCACTCTGGAATCGGCTCTTCCGACTCCAAATATGAGGTGAAAATACGGGCCAAATGCTGATGGGTTGAAGAGAACTTCTTCCACCAGAAGGTTTTCATACAATCTAGTCCCGGTGCGGAATAGTTTTTCATCCCTCTTGATACTTTTTTCACCTCCTCGGTAGTGATGTGTGGGCATTCTTTATCAGGTGTTATGAGGGCAACACATAACTCCTTGAAGCTATTTATATTTTCTGAGTCTTTGTCCAGTCTATGCTGAACTTCGTAGACTTCTCTCCAAAATACTTCGACCTCCTCTGGTTTGGGTGGGTGTTCGACAGTAACTGGAGGGTCTTGGAAGAGTCGAGATGGGTCAGAGAGAAACTGTTGATATTACCTGACCCACCTCTCCCACCGCTCTAGACTTCTCTTAGCTTTAGATAGTATCCGTATTCTTTCAACAATATGCTGCCTGATGGTCAGCAGCTTTGACTTGTTAAGTGTGTGATAATGGGTCCGGAGTTCGCGCGCGAACTTTCGAACCTTGGCGGTAAAATGCCTGCCAGATGTGATGTAGTCAATCACACACTTAATGCGGGACGCGTACTGCCTTGCCCAGACTATCTTTATGGCAAGTTGATGCATTCGTCTTTTGGTCTTATGATCAACCGTTGGTTTTTTTTACGGTTCGCATCGGCCAAAGCTCTCGCTGCATTATACATACAATAATTTATAGCCCAGAGGTCGGATTCTCCGGAAAAATGTCCACGAAGCTCGTCATCTACTTCAGCCAGATCTTTAGGCTTGAGAGAAACCTTGGTGTTGATGTTTCTCCGGGTCGTAAAGCATCGCACTTCCTCTGTTGGATGCCTCTCCGCGGTTGGTCTTATTGTCGCCTCTCTTTCTCTGTTGCCGGCTTGTTCTAGCTGTGGTAGAGTAGGCGTTCCGCTTACATAGCCCCTTTTACGGAGTAGTTCAGCATGCTTTCGCAGATGTTGCTGCGAAAAGTGCGATAGCTCTGGGTGTTTCTCGCACCACAGAGCATGCAGCCGTTCCATGTAACCCCGTTCAGGGGCCACACTCGCATTGTAGCACACTAGCAAGTCGTGATTCACTCGCTCCGTCCACCCAAATGTCGCGAGATCCCGCCGATCTATCGCATTGAAACACACACACACACATACATATATATACTTGTGTTATGTACATCATGTTAGTATATTGTTAAATTTTCAAAAGTATCAGTCAACCGCAACTGTAATATTAAAATATTGAATAATGTAAAATAAATACTTTGCACAATTCTCCTTTGAATTACATTATTTGAAAATAAATGTAAACATGCTGAAATAAAATAATTAAAATCCTAGTCACCATTAGAAATTTATAGTGAAAAGTTAGTCGCCTCAAGAACCCTGTCATATATTTAGTATCTGCGGTGCTGCTTCGGTCTGAGAGGAGAGAATTAAGCACGCGTCTACCACCACTCTCATTCTCCAGCCGAAATAGTGGTAAGTGCAAAAACATCTGTTCCTAGCGGGAATTTCTCCAGGTTGGGCATGTTCTGCTTGGTTCAGAATAACATACAACCCACAAATCTTCACCGATTTCGACAAAAAATATTGGAAAAAAAATCTAATAAAATTTCTAAGCGAGTTGTCCAGCCTGATTTTTGAATTAGGTTTTCATTTTTTTATAAATAAAAAAATATGACGAAAAAATGGCCTTTTTTCTATTTGACGTTCCCGGAACTCGTCAATAACAGAAAAATTGGTTTAAATCGCTTAAGTTGCATAAAATATGTACAGATGCAGTAATCAGGCATTTTTCGACAGAAATATTCGTTCTGTTCTCTGTCAATTTTCTCAATTAGGAAATTTATGATAATTTTAGCAAACTCCATAATTTGTTGATTAATCTTATTATTTTTTTAAACAAATTTAATTAAAAAATCCATTATGCGGACGTTTGTCGATAGAAAAATTCGCTTTTTTCAATGGCAGTCTTTTCAGTAAAATCCATATTTTTTTGGTCAATTTTATGAATTTTTAAAAACAAATTTAATAAAAAAAATACATTATTCGAGCATCTGTGGATGAAATTTTTTTTTGATATCCTAATTAGAACTGTTGACATAGAAAAAAACGAATTTTTTTGTAGACGAATGCCTGATTAATGAATATTTTCATCAAATTTATTTAAAGAAATATTGAAATTTATCAACTTATTATGAATGTTGCTGAAATTTCCATCAACTTCCCATCTGAAATGACTGGCATTGAAAACCCCGAATTTTTCTGCCGACAAATGCCCGAATAATGCATTTGTTTATTAAATTTGTTTAAAAGATCATAAGTTGAATTAATAATAATCTTGAGAGAAAATTTTTTAAGATCATGTAATTTCCATTCAAATTTTTGCAATATAACTAGAAAAAACGTATGATTATGGAAAATCATAGAAAACATTTTTTCAACAAATAATTTGTTTATACCAAATTTTGTTGTTAAATATATAATATTAGATCAAATGGCCACTTTTTCGTCATATTTGTTTCTTAATGAAAAATTGAAAACCTAATTGAAAATCAGGCACGACAGCTCTCTTAGAAATCTGAACAGCTTTTTTCAAATTTCTTTTGTTCAAATCGCTCAATATTTGTGGGTTGTACGTTATTTTCAACCAAAAATGTCATTTTTTTTCACTGTTGGCCGGGAATGTGAAAATGCGATTCAGTTTTTGAAAAACCGGCATAAGTTGCAGTAAACTGTTTAATAACAAACTTTTTAAAAAAATGCAAATTTTTTTAGAGAGACAATGAAACTACGTCTGTTTTAATATTAATGCATGTTGTGAGTTGTAATAATATACATTTATGGAAATGATATACAAATTGAGATACGTGATGCGAATGTATTCGTTAAAGCCGAAGGACCTTTAACAAAAAAGAAGTCACTATCACCAAATTACTGTTGTCGATGCGAGGTAAATACATTACCAAGCGCGGAGCGGGAGATGGTATCGGCGATGATGACGGCATGGTCATCGAGCCGATGCAAGATTATTTCGCAGCGTCGGTAGCTCCATGGTAGAGAGCTTGGCTGATAGCCACAAGGTTGCGCGATAGATTCCCGTTGTCTGTAATTTTTTTATTTATTAAAATGCTTCTTTATTCCATTTTTAAAAAACATTCAATATCATTATGCCATTTTGTGATTATTTATTCCATATTTTCAATAAAAACTCTATCGTATTTTTATTATCACTCGTTTTGACAATTGTCCATTTTATTTAAATTATTTATTGTTCAATAGTTTCTAGTATTTATGCTTTTAAATTATGAAAGGAAAAAAGTGCTACAAACAAAAATTTCAACAATAAATTCAAAATTAAGTTGTTTCCCGCAAACTACAAAAAAAACGATATAAATAATAGACAATTATCTTTAGTGCGTGAAAATACAATTTCAAGAATCTTCTGATTATTGTTAATAAATATTTGTGAAATGAGTCACTGCATCCAATTGTATTTCATATGTATTATTGAAATTTGCATTTGACATACCTTGTTCTTACTTTAATTTAAAAATATGAATACTAGAAACTATTTTAGTGTGAAGAATTTTAATAAAATGCACAACCATCCAAACGAGTGATAATAAAAATACGATAAACAAAGTTTTTATTGAAAATAAGCATTTTGATCAATAAAAAAAGCAAGGTAGAGAAGGTACAAAGTTGGTTACATTATAAAATTTTATCTACTGAACAAGAGCCTTCATTGGGCACCAGTCTCATCAGTGAGGGCGATATCGGAAAAAAACCTTCGCTTCCCTCTCCACGACGGCTTATACTCGTATGGACGCAGGTCATTGTTACCACAGCCGGAATTAAATAACAGAACTAGAGCGATACATCATTTTACAAATTATATAGGAAACGAAGCAAGAACGAGGCCAATTAATCAGCACATACTAGGGGTTACAAGTCCACCTTTTGCATGAGTGGTTGCGGCACATGAGTGGTTGTGGCACTCAAAGCGAAATCTATGAAGGGTTCAATAATCTTCATTCTCAATATTTGGAAAATAGGGGAGATTTAAATTTCCAACCAAACACATCCATGAGACTAGGTACCTATCAGGGTGACATTCCGAGAGATGTGCCGCAAGGCGGTTTTCTTGGCCAACCTCATTATTATCCCTCTTATCTGGGCCCAATAACTGATCTACACTCTGAACAGCCCACTGCTTATATACAAGCAAGTACCCTTTATAGGAGAGTTAATAAAAGTTTATCGCAAATCGAAAAGCAGTGGAATATAATATTTACATGGTGAGGTGATACTAACGTGATCAAAGTTTTAGATAGAGCAGAGGATCGGCGGGCGGTAGGTTCGCTAAGCGTGGAAGATGTTATAATATCAATGCCTTTCCATTTAGAATATATAGCATTAGTGTGGTTTAGGCATAATCGCTATCTATGGAGGATTTGGTAGCAATTGAAATACGACTTTTGTACTAGGTTCCGGGATATTAAAAATCAAAAGCGACTGGAGGTACAGATAATCGCTCGTAGACAGGGTCCATAAGAATCTAGCGTGGATTACTTTACGTATATGAGCCTATACAGACTATAACCGACGCTCAATCCCACTAGAACAGCAACTAGATAGGGCCTATAGAAATTTGGGTCGCCAAATCAGATGTGCAATTAGGCACAGTGATTTTAGGTCTTATAATGAGTAAAAAACGCTAGCCCAAGATTTTGAGCTGTCTGCCGTAAGAAGTGATGATATTTTACGCCCACCTCCCAAAGATTTCTTCCTTCCTGAGTATGCGTATATGCCGAGAAAAAAGCCAAGTAAGACAAACTCTCTGAGAAAAAGGGAGGTACCGATAGCTACTGACGAAACCGAGAGAGATTCCGGTATGGAAAATTTGTAAAATCAAATTCAATCTTTAAAGGGCCGCTTCAAAAATGGAATGGAAAATAAAGAGAAGACGGATTTGACAAACTTGACTGAAATAGTTGCTATTTTGTCAAAATAACTGAAAAAAATTGAATTAACAAGTCAAGGGTATTCCAATCCTAGTTTTAGTAAAGATACTTCGAACTCCGCAAATAAACAAGCCACGGGAATTAACTCAAGCGCTATCAACCCAGAAGATAGGCACAAAAACTATAAATGTAGGAAATGCAAAAAGTTAGGCCACTCTTATTTTTAATGTTTTGAGGTAAAGCGAGACTATTGTTACGGGTACGGGGCAGAAGGGATATTGAAAAGCAATTCCCCTAAATTCCAAGCGAAGAGAAACGAACGGGTAGGAAAGAGTAGGGTTCATAATTCCTCCCGTAACAGATACTGAAGCCCAATTATCTGAGTATAATACGGGTCACTTTTAAGAACCGAAAATTACTATTTTGGCTTCGTCAATTTCAAAAACGGTCAATAGTGTGATTGTCCGAAATGGTCAATATATTTAAAGGATGGAAACCTTCCGTTAAGATAAAATATGGGGGAGTCCTTCGAAAGAAGAAGAGCCGGTTGAGATTATCCAAGTCGAGGATCCAGTTAGAATCCATTCTAGGTGCAGAAATTCTGACCCCTTAGGTGTATTTTAGGGGGAGAGGGGTGCCACTGCTAGTGCTATTACGGCTAATTCTCTCGGATTAGACGATATAACACTGCACGAGGAAGTACTACAAGAGAGTCGTAGCATGAGCTCAGGGCACTCTAGGATAGCTCAGGACGGACAAGGGGCATTCCAAGTAAGCAACAGGGCAACTGAAGAATTAAAGAGAGTTGCAAGAGAAATACCGTCGTGTGGGGAGTTCGACACCGAAGATAAGGTCGTAAGGCTTAAGGGCATTCCCCAATCAAGCAGACATTATCGAGTTTCTCCGTTTGTATCGGGAGCAATATATGACGAGGATACATTATTAGTGGAAAAATTCTGGAAACCATCCAGTTCAAAGCAGTTTGGTCTAGTCGTAATGGTAAAGAAACCTAACGGTGCACATCGTATGTACATTGACTATAGAAAAGTCAATGAAGTTTCTAAGGGCGAAGCGTATTCACTTCCCTTTTTAGAAGATTTCTTGGAAAAGTTACGTTCGGCCTAGTATATTTTGAACATTGACTTGAGCTTAGCTCATCACTAAGATCACTAAGTTCTTTTGGAGGAAGGTAGTCCAGCGGTAACGGCATTCTCGGTTCAATGACCCGACTTATTTCAATATAAACGTATGCCTTTTGGGTTGAACGGGGCATCTGCCACCTTCCAGAGATTAATTGATAAATTAATCGGACCAGAAAGGCGTCCTCACTATTTCGCATTTCTCGATAATACTAACGTGTCAGAAACCTTTAAGGAACATTTTGAATGGCTAGGGAATTTGTCGAATGACACCTATAGTACCGAGCTAACCATTGGCCCAGAGAAAAGCAGGTTTTACCGTTCAGTGGTACAGTATCTAGGCTATCGAGTAAATGAGCAGACTTTGAAACCGGATGCAAAACGAATGTTACACGTCTTGAATTACCCTGCACCGCGCAACATTCGGCAGCTTAGAACATTGTTAAGGTATGGTTAGATGGTATAGGCTATTATAAAATTTTTGCATTACTTTCGGAGCCCCTAATGCGCCTAGTGCGGAAAAATAACCATTGGAATTAGGCGGAGGAAAAAAACAGCGTTTGAGGCGATTAAAAGGTACTTTAGTCGGCCCCAATTTTATCAAGTCCTAATTTTGAATTCCCCTTTGTTTTACAAACAGACTCAAGCAGTTTTGGTTCAGGCAGGGTACTGCCACAAGTGATTGAGGGAGAGGAACGAGTAATTGCATTCGCAAGCCGCAAGTTGTTGGATGTCGAACGGCGATATTGTACTAAGGAGCAATAATGTCTGGTGATAATTTGGACTATCCGCAAATTTCGTCAATTCTTGGAAGCTTTTAAATGTACGGTTATGAAGGGTATGTGCAGTTTACGAGGGCTGCATAATTTACATAATCCGATTGGTCGTTTGCACAAAATTTATATTGCAAGTCAAAATCAGTCACTTGCATTCATTCTTTCGCCAAAAGTGGCCAATAAAGTTTGCAAATTAAAATGCAAGCATCGCTCATGACATGCGAAAAAGAAAGCTTTATAGCGAAAGCTACACAAATGTGCAATATTATACGAACGAATCTAAAATTACTATAAAGTGGAGGAATCTTCGTTAGAAAATAGAAATTTATGCGCAGGCAGTAATTTTACCATTCTTGAAAATTTTACTACATACAGCGTGAATCCTTTTTTTACACACTCTGAACGTAGTGTTTTTCAACACATCGTATGAATACATACAAAGTCATAGAATTAAGACTATAAGGGACGTCATTCTAAACAACATGTGGAAATTTTCTTTTTAATCCGTAATTTCAACGCGTCTAAAGTGGCATTTTATATGTGTAAATTTACACGTTGAAGTGCAATTTTAAAACGTATTTTGTACAGTCGCACTCTTTATCGACGCATGAGGTCGAAGAAGACGCCGAGGTCTGGGGAGCGGGAGTAATAGACGATCCGTGGTATTGCCGACGCGTTAAGTACAAAATTTCTTTACAAGGTATCGTGGGTTTTAAGATTTAGACGGGAAATTATATGCTTTTGGACCAAATCTCCTAATTGATCATAATACTAAAGATACAGAAGTGTGAAAATTAGTGGTTTCTATCGATAAGTGTTGACCGAGGTGCATGCTGTACCTCAGACAGGGCATTTAGAGATAGCAAAGACATATGCTAGTGTGGTGGTCTCTTATTATTGATCTGGATTTTTTAGGGACCCAGTCAATTATGTGAAAGGGTGTCATATTTGTCAGCACACAAAAATTTCACAGCAGGCTTGTCCTGGGCTCATGGGGAAAAGAGTGGTGGATCAACCATGGGCGCTAGTGTCTATGACCTCCATGGGGCCTTACACTCGTAGTAAAGCAGGTCACTGTTACGACATTGTCTTTCACGTTTACTTCCCTAAGTGGATCAAGTGTAAAGCTCTACGTGTAACCAACGCCAAAACTCCAGGCACGGCCTTGGAAGACCTCGCTATTTCCAGATGAGTTAAGCCCGAAGTGATCCACACCGATAACAGGACGGTATTCAACATAAAAGTTATGAGAGAATTAACCATATTTTATGGTATCCGTCACTCCATTAGCACAGTAAACCACACTCAAGCGAGCCCGACCAAACGAATTAATCCAGTATTGAAGGCTACGATTCTATCATTCATTGATTGGAATCCGCAAGAATGGGATGTACATCTCCATGCATCCCTCCCTGTAAGGAGAGCCCCGATAATATTCCATAGCCCTGGAGAGAAATGGATAGAGCGTATAAGCTGACTAAAAGAATCGAAAGACTTAGTGACGCTTCATTTAGACGAGACCTGTGAACAACAAACTCGCTACTATGACTAACCGTCAACTGTTTTTAAATAATAGGTAGGAGATGGGGTTTGAAGCGTTAGACGATATTGTCCTCAAAGGATCTTAAGCCATTCAGCCACACGTATAACGTTATACAGTCATTATTCGGCTCGGTATCCTTTACCTTGATTTTAATTTTTTTCCTTTCACTTGATAGGATTAGTTTTTGTTTGCCTACTGCATGGCGACTGACATGTTTTCTTTTCTTATGTTAGGATATCAACATAGCCATCACCGCTGCCGAGGGGTGGTCCATGAATTCAAAAAACCCTGCGATTGACCCCCAGAGGTCGAGTATGCGCTGAAAGTCCTAAGGTGGGGGACCATATGCTTGAGCGTTCAACCTGAGATGCCTTCAGCCAGCGCGGGCCCCATTTCAGAGCCCGTACCAGGATTGGTTTCCTACATCGACAGATAGTGGGTGGAGGTAAACCAGTTCCAAGTTCAGCCCTGAAATAGTAAAAAATCAGCAAGGGGATTTATTAGAATGGCAAACGGGATTCCATTTTAAAGCCGCAATTTTGAATATATTGTCCTGCTTTTTTGCGTACGGCATCCAAATGTTGGTCTATTTTGCTGATCAGCGCCGGTTTTTAGATGAAATGTTTTTATTTTGTTTAATAATAAAAAAAGGAGAGAACAATAGAGAACAATTTCATTGACACTCAGTGTGGACTCTTGCTGCATTCTCACGGAGCACACGAATTCCACTCACGGTTAGGACTTTACCTGCAAGCTTTCGGGCCCTCTTTATTTTCTTCCTGAATTCCGCTCGCGTTACCATTTTGGTGGGTCCACAAGAACTCTGCCTATTACGATTTGAGTGATCCCCTTCTTCTACTTTGCTATACTGCCCTACTGACTATATATGAATTTTCCTAGATTCAGCTTTGCACATCTACTTTTATGTAGAGAATTTTTTTTTCAATTTTAAATTCATTTTGACTAATTAACCATTTTTATATATATCAACAAAAGAAAACTTTTTATACATAATTACACATCTCCACCATTTTTCCAAGCACAGACTCTATTTTCTTAGAAAAATCAACTAAAACTACATTTTAAATTACTTTTTGTAATGATACTTTACTAATAGATAAGACTAGTTAATTATTTAAATAATTTTTGTTCACGGACTCTTTATACCTGGAAGCCTTACGGTTCATAAAAAACATCAAAGTCCATTGGAAATTGGTTTGGAAACCGAATTATATCCACAGAAATTCGATTCTGCGGGGGAAAAAATTACATAAAATTCATGTATTGTCCTGGTGGAATTTTTTTTACAAAAATGCACAAAAAATTTTAAAAAATTTTACAGGAGTTCACAGATAAATACAGTAAATTATAATCAAAAATTATCGGAAAGTACAACTGTTTTCTATTTTTAGGACGAATTTTGTACTTGATTTGTATTTTATTGTATTTTTATTTTCTATCAGAATTTACAAAAAAGTACAACTGCAAGAATCTACAGAAATTTACAGAAATCCTAGATCGAAAAACTACTTTCTGACTGCAAATAAAAATTGAACAATTAAGAATGATTTGATCACGGTTCCTAAAATTAATAAATTCTAGAGGACACAAATGTTGTCATTTGCAGTTGCAAAAACTGAACTACAAATCAAGACATTCAAAGTGTAATCATTTTCAATCTTAAACTTTTAAAATTAAAGCTCTAGATTTGTTATTCAAACGCTCAAAGATATACGCGTATAGAATATGAAGTTCGGTCAAAAATGCAACTGGTTGAAAGATAATCTTTTTGGTTGAAAATTGAACTGTTTTGTTAAAAACCTGTCTTTTTCAAAAATAATTTATGATTTTAAATGATTTCCTAAAGTTTCGAAACATAACATGAAAGATTTTGAAGCAACATTTTTCATTATGACATCACAACATATTAGAAATAATTTTAGTAAGTTGTAGGGATACATAGAATGAAGCAAAATTGATATTTTTAAACATTTTTAATCGAAAATTGAGATCTATTTTTTAGTTAATTCTCTATTAATTAATTACGAAGAGTTATTACAGAAAACCACTGTAAATATTAGTTGTTTTAATACTAAATGAATTTTAAATTGACTGTGTTATAAGCAGATGCAATTATAACTTAACTGTAATAATAAGAGATTAAATAAAAATTCTTTAATAACTAAACATTTTAGTCAATGCTAATACAGAAGAAATTAAAAATTAGACCTAATTTTTTATTTCTTCGGTATTAGCATTGACTAAAACGCTAATCTTTGTAAACCCTAATTTTTTCCATATCAGTGTCATATGAAAATAGTTTTAATTTGTTAAGAACTATATAATGACATAATAAAATGGTGATAATTATTATTAATTACAAAGATATTACAGAAATAAAGTTTTGTTCCATGCATTTGGTCCATTGTTTTCCCCTCAGCTTTCACCGATGGAGTGAAGTTAGGTGATGGTTGAAGTGAAAATACCTAATATGTTGTTACATAATATTTTAAAATCTAACAAATTTGCGAAACCTTATTTGAAATGTATGCTAATGGGAGGGGCATTTTTAAACCCCTTGAGCGGAGTTCGTGCTCACCAAAACTACCTACTGTTGACCCGAGCGGAATTCAGGATTTGTATTCGGAGGGTGGTTGACTGCGAACGGAGTTCTTGTGCCCCCGCATTTTCATCGACCCTCGTGAAACTCAAGAGGCAGGCACCCTGGGGTGCGTCAAATGGCACGTTGAGATGCTCGTAAATCATGACCCTTTGATTGTTTTGAGGTGCAGGTCAGTTACAAATACTAAAAGTATGAAAGCATGAATTGATTCAATTTTAATTAACAGAATTAGCTTATTCATATAATTGGAAGAAAGTAAAAACAAGATTAATGAAAATCGGTTAATATTTTCAGTAATAATAAAAATTTTTAAGTGCACACGACAGTATAGCCAGATACGTCGCGTCGTAGCGTTTCGAACCATGGGGAACGAACTATCCTTTCATTGACAAGAGATTCATGCCGTTTACGAAACCTAAAATTTGAAAGGATGACAGGATACAATTTTAATTGCCAGAATTTGTTTTCTTCATATAATTGGAAGAAAATGAAAACATATTCCTGAAAATCGAGTAATAATTGCAGTAATAATGGAAACGTTGAAGTCCATTCAAAAGTATAGCTTTGTCGACAACTGGACACCGAGCTTGACACCTACTCCCTTAATCTGAATAATAAGTACTTTACCCAAACTGCTGTTTATAAGTGTTATTAATTTCGAATAATAAGCTTTAGTAAATGAATTAGCAGTTTGCTAGTTAACAATGTGAGAAAAGCTTACTAAGGCAATTACTGACTTCTGTCGAATAAGTTTTAATTCCTCTAAATTACTTAAGATACATCAGATATTGTGGGAAATGATACATATTCAGTTATATTTGTTAATTTTATAAGCAATCAAAATAAATAAATGAATATTCTTGGAATTTTCCCTTTAGGAAAACCGGCTTAGAACTATATGAAAATTTCGTGATATTTGAAATTACATAACTAAGTAATAACATTTATGTATTGTTGGTTTTACATGGGAATAGCGACTGCAAATCTCTCAAGAAAAATTTAAAGTAATTTTAGTGCAAAACAAATTATTTTGTAGACCAAAGAGACAAAGTTTTATATTAACTTATTTGATTTGGTTACAGAATCAAGCATTGTTGTATTTGCACAAATATAATTAAACCTAGGTATTTTTCAAGATTATCTGCATCAATTTTGATGATGAAAGAAAATCCAAAATTGAAAAACCACAAAACTCCCAAATTTTCCAAAAGAATAATTTATAAAAATTAAAATTTTCCGTAGGAAATTTTACTGACCATCACTGTCACAATATTGTAAAGTATTTCTAAATAAAAACAAATTTCGTGCACAAAAATATAATATTTTTTAAATATATGAAAATTCCGTGATACTTGGAATTATACAATAAAAATTGTTTATTGTTAATTTTACATACAAAAATTGTATGCAAATCTCTTTAACACGAATTTGAATTAGCTTCAGTGCAGAATAAATTATTTGCCAGGCCAAAGTTTTAAATATACTTATTTCATTTGTTTACAAAATCAACAAGTAATGATAATTTGTTAAATAATTATTTGTACTAAATGCAATCTACTAACAAATCACTTCAATTGAAAAGAAAACAACGCTTAAAAATGCAGGCAGACCACAACTGTAAGGAATCACTTAATATTATTAACAAAAATAAATGGTGTAAAAATTCTTTACGTCACTCTCATTGAAAATTGGATCAAAAGTGTCAAATGGTTAAAAAACTACTGTTATGTACCATTATTCTAAAAGAATATTATTAACAATAATAGTTAATTGTTTCAACAATTATGTTTCATAAAATTAATTTAGTATGAAATCACTCTTATTGAAAATTACACAGAAAGTGCAACATTTCATAATAAACCGCGATTTACAAACTGCATTTTTCAGAGATAAAATTGCCAGAAACAAAAATAAATTTTTTCAAAATTTATGTAAATGCACAATTATCAGTGTAGAGTAGCAAATCGCAGTAAATCCCCGTGCATCTCTCAAAAACATACATTTTAATAATTTTTTTCCGTTTATAAATATGGATAGAATTCTTACAATAATCTTGTTGACCCCATTTTTTATTTGAAATCCAAGTAAGTGCACAAGATGAAACTGATAAGTTTTATCGACAGAAGTCAGTAATTGCTTTAGCAAGCTTTTCTCAGATTGTGAACTAGCAAACTGCTCATTCATTTAGTAAAGCTTATGATTCGAAATTGATAACACTTTTTAATCAGCAGTTTAGATAAAATACGAGGTGTGTTCAAAAAATAAGGTGACTTTATGGTTTTCACAAAAAATATTCATTTATTCCTCAATATTTATGTTGTTCCCTTCAAAATAATCCCCCTCAGATATAATACACTTGTGCCAACGCTTTTTCCAATCATCGAAGCACTTCTGACAATCATTTTGTGGTATAGCCTTGAGTTCTTTCAGCGATGCAGTTTTTATCTCCCCAATCATTGAAAATCGATGTCCTTTCATGGGTCTCTTCAGTTTTGGGAAAAGAAAAAAGTCATTGGGGGCCAAATCCGGTGAATATGGAGGCTGAGGCACGACTGTGGTGCTGTTTTTGGTCAGAAAATCACGAATTGTTTTCCAAAGTTCCGGACGTTTTTTGCGTATCGCCTCTCGCAAACGGCATGGCATGAGCCAACCGATATGCCAACATCTTCAGCAACTTCTCTGATGGTAATTCGGCGATTTTTCAACACCATTTCTTCCACTGCTTGAACGCTTTCATCTGTTGTTGACGTGCTGGGACGTTCAGAGCGAGGTTCGTCTTCGACATCCTCTCGGCCTTCTTGGAACAGCTTGTACCACTTATACGCATTTTTCTTACTCAGAGTAGACTCACCATATGCAACTGTCAGCATTTCAAGGGTTTTAGAGCACTGGATTCCATTTTTCACACAAAATTTAATGCAAACTCTTTGCTCCATTTTTTTCGAAAGAAGAAAATCGCCGAGCACACCAAACCCTTCTAACCTTTTACGCCTCTGCCAGAAAAAAAACACGAGCTATATAGTCAAAACTGTGAACATATGATCGTGACGAATGTACCAATACAACAAAACAAAAAATTTAAAACTTGAATGTACGTAGCCCGCGAAAATTAAAAAGTCACCTTACTTTTTGAACACACCTCGTACTTATTATTCAGATTGAGGGAGTACTTCAACGTTTCCATTATTACTGAAATTATTGCCCGATTTTCAGGAATATGTTTTTCACTTTCTTCCAATTATATGAAGAAAACAAATTCTGGTAATTAAAATTGTATCTACGATTTTCCGCCACGATTTTCCGCCAGGGGCCGTCGTTTGGGGTTATTTATTGTCTAAATTATTTTGTCCTGGTTGGTCTTACGATTGTCTGGTCTGTCTTACTTTTATTTTTTGTCCAGACATAACGATAGTCTTTTGATTCGACATTTCTTTTTTATTTTATTTAAATCCTTAGGATTTGAACATGAGAGTGTATGCTTTCGCTTTGGAGCGGGTAATTTTGATTTTTGACAATTGGAAAACTGGTATGAAAATAAGCAAATTACTTTTATTGTTTTGGGTTTTAACTAATTTGTAAACAGCTTCTCCACTCTTTAAGAAAATATCCGCGTAAAAACTAGGCTCGATCGACGAGCAACCGATTTTTTTTTTGACATTCACAGAGTTATGAGGATGAGAGAGAAATGAAGGAAGGAGTGCTTTCGCTTGGAGCGACAACCCCTACCAAGGATTGGCGGTACGGACTACAAGGAAGCAAGGCGGGTTAAAGTCGCACATTCACAGGCTCAACTGATGGCTGTACACTGGGGGTGAAATGTGGATGTGACTTCCGCATTCCAAGTCCTCTATCTGGGGCGATTCAAACCTCATCTCTGATGATTTGTCGCAGCATCACCATCACCATCTCTTCGGCATAAGGGTCCCGAAATCTCCCTCCATCCGCCACGAGACTGTGATAGCGCAGAACACACATCTCAATTATCCGCGCAGGAGGGGTGAAAATGGGTGGCCTACGTACCATCAAGAGAAGCGAACCATTTGTCCTTTATCGTTCAACCCTCGTGTAAGGTAGTTGCAATTTTTCTGGTGTGTCGTTTCTTGTAGTTGTTGTCACAGAGTAGTATTTTCATCCTTTTGGCCTGCTTAATTCGGATTGGGAATTCTCTTTTTTTTCTGGTCGAAACTGCTCAGGATGTTCTAATGGTTTGCGTCTTTACTATTTATATTTTGTTCGCTGTTTAAATGTATTTTCGAGATATTAAATTTGATCTCTAAAGGCACCAGCAGACGCTAAAATAAGTTTTAACGGTTTCGTTTACTCCAGGGCGGAATTCGATCATTAGTCTCAGCTGGGCACTATGAAAATTGAGTGCTTTCTTTTATTATAGTATAACATTAAAATGTTCTTTCTATTTAAAGGGGTTTTTATAATTTTGACAGGTTAAGTGACGCTTTTTTCTCTTATGGAACCTTTATTCCTGTATTCACCATAATAAAACTTTACACTTGATTTATTTTTACAAAATATATATCTATGTATTTAAAAAACCTCTCAGAGCTGTCTTTCTTAATTAGGATTTTTAGTTACTCACGAAAACCCACAAAGATAATGGGCTAGGGCTTTGTAAAATGATTTTCTTAGTTTATTATAAAGTGTTAACTTGTTTGCTAAGGTGACTTTTTTCCATGGCAGCAACTTGAAGTTCACCCTGCAACGTTCAAAAAAATAAATTATAAGTCCTTTTTTTATTTTCTCTTTTAAATAAAAAAAGAAAGAAGTATCTTCAGTTTAGTTTAGAACTGTCTTCTCCTGTATTAATTATATATAGTCGTGGTTTGTCTTAAAAATTAAACATCTTGCCCAGTTTTTAGTCACTAAGATCATAACCAATGCAATTTAATAAACATAATTGTTTAAACACTTATTATAGTTTGCAACTATCTTCTCATTATTTTTCAGATTTCTTTCAACTGTTCAGATAGGAATAAATGTGGGCGTCCGCATAAAAAGGGTCCTTATGAACGGTATTGATTTACATACAGAATCATGTGACTTGACGCGTCCTTAGGAATAGCAGGCGAATTTTGCAGTATAAGAGATAAAAGGATCAGTCAAAGTCAGACACTCAGAAAATGGAGACAATCTCTGAAATCCACCCCTTCTACTTACGACTAAATCTTCTCGCTCATACATATAGAGAACTGAAAGATGCGGAGAAAGCGTTGGGGCTACATTTCTCTAGACGTCCGCACGCGTCGAAATAGGCGATTACGCCTCACTTTGCAACTTAATAACAATTCCAATTTTGTGGATAAACTTTTTTTTATATATAAAAGGGCGATTTTAAGAATATCAATAGCATGGAAAATCTGAAAATCGATTATTTAACTCTAAGGTCCCTTTCCTCGCAGCATCTCACATATAGCCAGATAAGTTCTCGAAATTTTAAGCTCAAAAGGCACCCTCTAGGTTAGAAAACTTATTTAATGTTGACGAGAGCCATAAGCGCACACGTTAAATACATAATACAACTTAAATCCGAAAATATTAATTTTGACCCTGAATTACTATAACGCGAATATCTACCGAACTAGAAACGTCCATATGGGCAGATGCCCACAAATAATCAATATTAATTTAATGTAGGCAAAAAGGTTCCCGATGAAAAATTATATTAATTATGATTCATATAGAAAATTTGAAGAATATTTCAAATATCTATTTTATTTCAGAAAAATATAATAACAAAAAGAACAAGATTGTTTAAGAAATGATTCTCTCTATTGTTTATTTTATTCATAATATGTTTATAAGGGGCCATTCAAGTATTACGTAACGCGTCGGGGCGGAGGTCTGCTGAAGTGTGACGCATATGTTAGAGTTACATACAGTTACTATAGAAAAAAAGCTAGGTATTGAGGGGGAGGGGGGACAATATCAAGAAAGAGCGTTACGTAATACTTGAAAGAACCCTAACTAAAAAGGCAAAGCAAACTTAAAAATGTCAACAACAAAAAACCGCAACTTTCTAATTATCTCAGAGAAGACAGTTATAATCAATAATAAACTGTTTAAATAATTGTGTTTGTTAAATTGCATCAGTTATTACCTCATAAAGTGAAAAGTTTACAAAAAGTGGAAAATTTCCGAAAAGCCGCAACTATTTAGTATTGCTATAGAAGATAGTTATAAACAATATTAATTTGTTTGAACAATTATATTTGTAACATTTTACTAATTAATTAGTCACTCTAAGCGAAAAGTGAACACAAATTGGAATATTTAAGAAAAACCCGCAAATTTTTGGCGTTATTGAAACAGAATATAATTTAAAATAATGATAAATTATTTAAAAAATTATGTTTGTTAACTTGAATTAATTATTACTTCAATCTAAATAAATATTCGATAAAAAGAGTAAAATTTTAAAAAATGCAACTTACTAGCATTATTTTAAGAGAATATCATTACCAACAATAATAAATTATTTTATTATTATTTTAAATTTAATTAATTATTGCCTGTCTCTGTTTAAAAAGTTGAAAACAAGTTGAAAATTGGGAATAAATGCGACTTTTTAAATCTATTCTAACAGAAAGTTGTTCAAAACAATTAAAAAATGTTTTAAAAATGCATGTAAACGTTAGGTTATCAGTAAACAGTAGTATTTGTTGTATTATAAAAAAATTGTATTTTTAAAAAACCTACAATTCTGAATGAAATTTACAAAAGTTTTTTTTAATGGGAAATATTTGTTAAACTTCATGGGGCTTGTGGAATCTGTAAAACTAATTTTAAAAACAACGCATTTGAATGGGGGGGGGGGGGGTCGAAAAACTTTATCGGTGATATGCACACAAATTCGAGCAAAAAACATTAAATTAATTCTGAAACGACTTTAGTCTATAATGAGTTCCTTCTTAATGTATGATCCGCTTACGAATTTAAACCTTTCAGGTAGTTGTTCTACATTAGGGTAAAGCTATACTTATAATTGAATCTTTGGTGTACTAAAATCTTGTTTTATAGTTTCGGCCTTTGTGTTTACTTAATTTTAAATGTGAAAACCTACAGTTTACTGCCATCATTTTCGCAGATAACAATAGGAATAGACGTGCCAGGTTATTATGATGTCTATACTCTATATAATCCCTCTTTCTCATTATCATTTATGGCAAATAAGAGATATGTCAGAAGGTAGACCAGGGTGGGCACAATATTGATTTTTTCAATTTCCATTACTTTTCTCTGACATTTAGACGTATTCATCTGACAGGATGGTATTACAAAAACGAATAAGGTTTCAATAATGTGTCAAGGAGTATGGATTAATTAAGTAAAGGACATGTATCAAAACTATCAATAAAGAAATAACTATAAATAAACTAACAATCGAATTCTAATTGGAAAGAATGTACATTAAAAAAATATTTATATTTATATTAGAAAGTGCTTATAAAATAATGTTAAAACATTTTAATTTTTATTTTCCCACACAGCTACTTTATTTCACTGACTTTCCTGAAATGTGGCTATCCTGATGGACGCAAGCTTTTGTAAATAGAATTAAATTTTCCAGACCATGACAGATGTGTTTACGAAGTTTTTGGGGTGATGTTGGCTTTAAGCCCCCTCAGCCCGTTCTCTCTGGACACACATGAATTTTTCTACGTTGCTGTCATAATCTGACTTGCAACTAGGTGCTATACATTTAAGACTTATGTTTCCGCACTTATCAAGAAAAAAGTAACTTTAAAAAACATTAAGATTCACTAGCCTACACATTTTCCAAAATACTTTTGATGAATTTCTCACAAACTAATAATTTTTTAATTATTTTTCAAATCTCCTGCACCATTTCCCCTGTGAATCGTAGATAATAGAAAAGTGGGGGAATGCATAGGGCTGATAAACATTAACAATTTTTTGTTAATAAAAGGTTTAAAAATTACAAATGATCCTTCCATAGTCAATTGGGAATCCAAATCCCATTCATTTACAAGTCACCGAAAATGGTATGAAAACTGAGAGAGGGAAAGGGCACTTAAAAATCTCACGTCTAAAGACGCATTTTTCCTTAACATTTAGGGGACGGGGTAGTCGAAATATCGACCACCCAATGCACACTATTTGATGTTTTCGGGCAAAATTTGGTGCGTTGACTTTTGACTTTGATAATCGTCATTCCAAGGTCAAAAAAATTTTTTTTGGACTAAAAACTCGGTTTATACATTTATCTAGATGCGTTCAGTACGAAAATATTCGTTAGTGCACATATCATATCCATGAACTCTTCATCACAAAATGTCTTGAAAATTTCATCAGGAGAACTTTTATCATCTAATCCAGCATTAGGCTACACACCATGATTTCCATCAATGAAGGAATGTATGATAGGATTCAAAACACCATTTTCCTTCCACTTGAGGTCTTTCAAGGTATTTTCGAGACTTATTCCAAGAGGGAGATCGGATTCATCGAGTGACTCTAACTCACTAGATTCATGAGATGACTGAAGTAGATCAGGTTCGCCAGAAGATGTAAATCCATTAGATTCATCTACAGACGCAGATGCATCGACTTGTAAACGTTTATCACTTCGTTTGCTTCGAGTCATGCAATCAGTTTCATTGATCAAATAATCATCAATTGCATTGTACATCTTCATGGATGTAGTTAGATTTCATTGCACTTTGGTAGGAAAAAGATCGTCATTCTGAGGTCAAGAATGATGTCAAGATTTTTGCCACTGTTTTTTTTAGTACTAATAACATAAAAACATGCATGTACCAACTTTGACGCTAAAATAGCAACAAATTTTCAAGGTCACATCTGCGTTCAGAATTGTTTGCACTATTTTTTTTTACTCAGCGCCTCAAAAAACATGGGCATGCCAACCATAAAGCTAAGATATAAAAAATTGACCTTGAGATGGTTATTTTCAAGGTCAAGGGTGCCTTCACGATTTCTTTCACTATTTTTTCCGTACTCAGCGCATCAAAAAATATGGGTATACCAAACTATAACGCTGAAATATCAAAAAAGTTTTTTCTTATATTGGCCTTTACGTTGCGAACAGGGGTGGTTTCAGTTCTTTAGTTTTAAAGCAGTTTCAAATTTAATTATAAATAATACTTTCAATCAAATGTAGAGATAACCAAATTAAATTCACATACTGGAAGTAAGTTTTTGCATTAGGATATGGGACTTTTTGGCAAGCCACACATGCATTTCGCGGTCTGTTCTCCTTGTTATAGCAAACTGCCAAATTTCCATACGCCCTCGTTAATAGCTTTTTTTGTTCCTCTTCCTCTTCGTCATTTTCTAATTGAGCTCCTTCCAGCATACTGACAACTTTCGAGTAGCTGAAAGAATAATAAATTTGTAACATGTACATAATAATTAGGATTATAATCATATTGTAGTTACTGAGTAAGTAGGTTTAATGAGGTGAAAGTGACAGAAGGTTAACTAATTAAAATTGCTACGTAAAAGAATTGGAGATCGTCTTTAGAGAAAACAAAATTGTAAAGAAAACATAAAAGAGATTGTACAATTGGGAATTTAAATACAGGCTTGTCACAACACTCTCGGAATTCTGATCCCTATTTCGATTTCGAATTCAGCAATATTAACATATTAGCTACTGAAAAAAATCCTTGGCCAATCATTGTATTTCACTTTATGAACTGCCTTTGTCTTCATCAACGATTTACCGCTTTATTTATCTCCTAGTCATATGTTCGTCATTGTTTCCAAAACACTCAGAACGGTTTCATAATCGTTAAGAATGTAGTTTTTACGCTGAAAAATGCTTCTTCAATTTTATGAGGCTTTCTCTTTTTACTCATCCTCAATAATTGTTTGGAGTCTTACTTTTTTTTAACTTTAATAACGTATAAACTATTTTCAATTATGACACAAAAAAATTGACACGTATTGACTCCAAAATTGGAATGATTGTTGTTTCGCTAACAAATCGTTCTAAACTAAGGTATTATTTTCTAAATATTTTTTACTCGCAAACAATAACTTTTTAAAACTATTTATATTTATTTTTTATTATGTATTAGCTTATTATAATTATTATTCAGATACTCTGAAGAAGGAACGCAGTGATGCCGAAACGTCGTCGAAGTTTTAATTTTTGTTCTAAAAATAAATGGTGTTGAAATGATAGCTCTAATTTGTTTTTATTTTTCCGTGACCGTAAGACAGAAGAAATATTTTTTCTACACTTCATTATTGCATTGTCGGTCGAAGAAAAGTTTGATTTGGTGTTTCCAAATCTTTACATCATTATATAGCGGGTTGCAATTTCAGATTCTAAGGGAACTTGCACATATTACGTGACGCGGTTTTTTTTTATTTAAATAAACCAAAGAATAAAATTTCCTTTAAGCCAAAAGGGATAAAACGATATAAACAAAAGAAAATGCATCACGTAGTATGTGCAAGTACCCTAATTGTAATTGTGGTGGATAGCTGGCTTGGCCGGACGAGTATATAGTGGCATGATTAATGAAAATGTTGTCCATCAGCTTCCCCCTCTCCCATGTAACCCGTTTCTAGGTCTCCAAACTTTTTTCAAGATTGAGAACGGATATCCTTAGCCTAATTTTTCTACACATTTCCTTCCTTTTTATTCCAAATACAGATTTGATCCAAAACAGGAATAGGCCCTAACTATCTCAAAAACATATAATTCTAGTGTTTATTAAGAAAGATAAGGCAAGTCAATTTTGAGGTTGTGTCCTAGCTTCAACGCTCTTAAACTAGCTCTTTATTAAAAAGATCTTACAGAGTAAGAAGTAGCGAGAAAAATAGACAAGGGAAGAAAAAAGCGTATATGGAACAGGATCTGATCTACAAAGAAAGGGAGATGCAAAATAAAATAAGACAGGTAGCCACGGAAGACGAGAAAAAAGATTAGGCAATGATAGTATGATACCAAACTAGTATGAATGCAACGAGGATAGAGAACGGTTAGAGAAGAAAAAAGCAACTTTTTTAAAGTAAGGAAAAAGAAGAAAGAGGACGAGCCAAATAACTAGTAAAAGAAATAAAACGGATAGGAGAACAGTACAAGTAATAAAGGAAGAGATCAAGATGATTTTTTAAAATGTGACAGGAATTAAAAAAAAGGTTGGCGATTAGTAGGACAAGTGGAGAAATCATAACGGGAGTCAGGGTGGATCGAGAAGGGAGACAGGCAAGAATTTAAGGTTAAAATAAAAGGTAAAATGGCACAGAATAATGACAATCTACAGTGAAACAGCAATGAAAGAAGTTGGAAAATACATAGAGAATGATTCTAAATTGCTAAGAAGATAACAGAAGAATATCAGGCTTTATCGCGTCTCAAGTATCTTCAAACTGAGCAATCTGTTTAAATGCTGGGTCTTAGTTAAACTTCTTGATTCCTTAGATTGATTGAGCCCGGTGATTACTACATCCAAGATTTTGATCCAATTGCTGTGGCTCTCAAAGATTTTTTGAGACGATCCTCTTGCGACAAAGGATCACCATCAATGGCTAAAGTATCTCGAGAGTCTTTGGTATTTTTCAAGAATTGAGATATCTCGTTGGATCGGACTCCGTCTTCTGGTACCTACGAAATTAAAGGATTCTGTGATGCTACAGAAAAAACCTACGACACTGCTGATCACCTTCTTGTCAGGTCGGCTCCTGGAGTGTGGAGAAGTTCGAGTGATTCATTTGATGCAGTATATATAACAGGTATTCACTTCAGATGTTACCGTTTTATTTATAAAGCGATTCAATAGACACTATAGATTGAATGAATGTACATCCCACTAGATGGAAGATCTTTATAAAGAAGCGGATGTCTGAAATTTAAACATCGCCCCTATCAGCTTAATGGCATAGTGTACCTTCAGCGAGTAATTTATCGTCACCGTCTGTCTAGCCAATCCGACTTCCACCAAGGAAGAAGATGAATGTACATATGGAGAAACGAGACGTGAAGGCCAGTACCGCTACTATAATTCCAGTGTTGCCGAATGTTCTTCATCGATTTTCGACCTTGAATAATCTTCTATGAAATACCTATTATGAAATACCTATATATACCTATCACCCGTCAGGTCCAATAGACCAAGTATTGACATTTTCAGAACTTTATTCTGTCAGCCTGGCTTGGAATCGGCATGCGCAATTTGATTATTTGGAGGGTCAAATGAAACTCGATTAAATGATATTTTGATTCTAAGTAGCTGCTACGAGTAGAAGGTAGTTTGAAAAACTATCCTGAATCCCGATAGATTAATTTCTGAACTAAGAGTACAACTTGAAGCTGCAGGTTTTCGTACGAATCAAGCTGAAGAGGATGCCGACGTGCTTATTGTTCAAGAAGCTATACAAAACGCAACTTCTGTGAAACCGTCAATCATAACATCAGAAGATATTGACGTATTAGTCATTTTTACTCAAATTGTACCAAAAATTCAAACTCAACATGTAGTTACTGTAATGGGAAAACTTATGATAGTCAACAAGATGAAAGTATTAATATCGAAGTCGATGAAAATTTAAATACCGTGGATGTTGATGAAAGGTTAAATGTTGATAAAGATAGCATAGATGCAACAATTGATGAGATGCTTAGAGATACCAGTTAAAGCGACGACGTGCCGTCGTGTAGCAAAAAAATGAGTTTATAATAACTGCGTATAATGTCCATAATAATAAAACACAATTGTATTAATTAGTTTAAAAGTTAATTAAAAATGTACATAAGCGGCTTCATTTAACAATTCAAAGACTTAAACAATAGATTATTTTAACAAGTAATATTATTTAAATCATTAAGTAATGAATTTTGCAAGAAAAATAATCAATGTTTTTCAATTTGTTTATAACAAGTATATTTTACTCTAGGAGCCAGGGGTAGAGCTGTATGCCATCATAGGTCCTGTAAATTTCGATGTTGCATCTTATGTAGAATTTTCCTCTGATTCCGAAAATCGAGGGTGTTTTTTCGAGAAATGGGTCATTTTGAGATAATCACATTTGGTTTTTTTTTAAATTAATCAAGTAGCCCGCTTACAATTCTATGATTTTTACCGTTTTTCTTTCGCGGTCATCTGGTGTATATGTTTACGAAGAAAAAGTTCCTCAGGCAGATTTCGATTACTTTAATTGTTAATGCAGAAGATGGACAATCAAACAGAAAATATCAGAGGAATTGAAATGCACCAATTTCTACGTAAATATTAATCCGACGACAAAAAGTTTGAAATAAAAGTGTTACTACTTGGCCAGGCGGAACTTTTTTTAATATATAAGTTTTCAATAAAAGTGAAAGATTTCGAAAATTCGACGATAATATAGATGAAAAAAATCTATACAAGGTATAAAGTGTCGTTTTTCTTGAAAAGAGTGGATTTTATTGAAAATATCAAGGTACAAAATTTACTATTTTGACTGAGCAATATGATATCATTGGTAATTATAAGTGAAATCTTGCAACAAAAATTAAGTTCATAGTATGAAAAGGCACTAAAAAATTTCTTTTCTAAAATTACGGAAAAAACAATTATTGTATAAACTAGGGGCAATTATAAATTGAGTCTCAATCTCAGCTTCTAAATGAGGTAGAAAGTTATAATTAAGCTCAATAATTTCCATATATTTTCATTAATTAAATGGCGGTATTAACAACTTTGTAACATCTATACTTTATTTGTTACAGCGCTTTCTTTTTTTATGTAAAAAGTAGGTCGAATTTATTACAGTATATCCGTACCCCTTTTGAAAGTACATGATACGGCAATGAACGACCCAAAAGTTTTTCAACTGCCAACGGCGTCGGGCCGTAGAGTCGTAAACAAACCATTCAAGCCAAGGCAGGGGCCCACAAAATGGTTTGTCTTCGGCCTGACGCTTTTGTCAGTGGAAAAATTTTAGGGTCGTTTATTGCCGTATCATGTACTTGCAAAAGGGGTGCTGAAATACTGTTACAAAGTTGTTAATGCAGCCATTTAATTAATAAAAATACTATTAACTTGATGTTTGTTGCAAGATTTCACTTATAATTACCAATGATATCATGGAATAAAGTTCATGTATTTAAGTATCTGCATTAACATGGTAAATAAATAAATTTGAATGAAGAGCTTCAGATAAATTTATAGTGCTCAGTCAAAATAGTAAGTTTTGTACCTTGATATTTTTCAATAAAATCCACTTTTTTCAAGGAAGATGAGACTTCATACCTTGTATAGATTTTTTCGATCTATATGATCGTCGAATTTTCGAAATCTTTCACTTTTGTTTCAAACTTTCTGTCGTCAAATTAATATTTGCGTGGAAATGGGTGCATTTTAATTCCTCTGAGATTTTCTCTGTGAGTATTCATCTTCTGCATTAACAATTAAAGTAATCGAAATCTGGCTGAGTAACTTTTTGTGCGTAAACATATACACCAGTCCTTCCACTGGGAGCAACTGCCATCCCTGACAATGATACTGACTCCCAATGGAACAGCGCTAAAATACACATATAGCGTAACCCTTGTGTACCTTGAAAACACGAATCGACCCAAGGATGTCAGTCCTCTACATCTATCTCGGAAGTGCTTCAGCATGTTTATGGTAAGCGGGTATGACTTTATGGTACATAAAACGACTATACACGTTGTACCCAGGATAATTCGATATCGAGGGCCGTAAGCCCGTGCTTCGTCTATGGGAGTTTCCTAAACGAGTAGAGTACAACCGGGACGGCAAGCATGTTATTTGCAGATATTTTGTTTAACGCCGACAAATTGAAAGAACAAATCGGTCGAAGTAGACACTTGTATCTGCTTTGGAGATTCTGTTACTTATTTTATGTCATGAATGCGGCTTTCAGACATGCCTATGTATGTATAGCACTCCAGTGTCAAGGTGTCTAATAAAACTCATATTATCAAGCTCAGGGACCCTGGGAACATTAGTGATTCGCCCTGATTACAGATGAATCTTGAGACCCTTACTTAATCCAAAGACCATAGTAATCTCTTTTGTGTACCCCTCGACAATACATAAAACACTCTAAAGATGGCTAGATCTAGAAGCATAGATTTTCAGATCATCCATATAAAACATATGAGTGACCTTATGCTCGTCATGAGTTTTGCCGCAGCAGAGGTACTCAAGAGAAAGGCGTAGTGTGAGAGATAGTAGCAGAAGGGTGACGGGAAAGAGCAGAGGTCAGTGTCGCCTCGAAAGACGCCCTTGTAGAATGTGACGCTGTCTGTCGTCACGCAACAATTTCCAATTGAAATAGTAAATCTAGTTTTCCAACAGAGCATCAATCTATCTATGCATCTCACTATGTGTGGATGAAAATTCAAGCTTTCCAACAGATAGATGATTAGTCTATGAGAGGTCTAAAGCTTTCCAGAAGTCAATCCAGTCCAGAGAGGTAGCGATGGCGACTACTGCATCTTTGCAGACGCACCTGTCAATTAGCACGTTCTCTCGGCAGTCTGCTGCACCTTTCTTTCATGCACGTAATCCCTGTATACAGGCCCTCTTCTTCGAACAATCTTGGCTTCCAGGATAGTTGTAAATATCTTAAACAGCGTGTTCAGAGAAGTTATTAGCCTGTAACATAACTCCTTGAAGCGAATTATATTCCAAGTATGTTAATTCAATGGGTATCGAACGTTGTTAATCTCTTTCAAAAAAGTATCGACCTCCTCGGGCTTAGAGGGGTTTTTGATAGCAAAAGGGAGATCGCTGAAGGGGAGCAATGTTTTGTGTTCTCCACTTTGCAGCAGATAAGACCCGTTTTTTGTCAACAGTGTGCTGCTTGATTCACAGCAGCTTTGACTTGTTCAGCATGTGGTGGTAGATCTTTAGTTCGTGTGCGAACATTAGGGGTGTGCCTTATTTTTCACTTTTCGAAATTCTTTGCTTTTATCTTCCAGTTTTTTTGGAATGCCAAAAAAAACCTCCCAATTCGTGCGAAATCAGTTAATATTTAAGTGTCGCGCAATTATCATAAAGTTTCCCATTAATTTAATATGGAGAATTTTCCAATATATTGTTCAGAATTAGAGAATATTAAACATTAAAATATGCCGAAAATTTGGTGAGATAAAATAATTGTACTGTTTTTTTTCGGTAATTTATATATTTGAACAATATTATTTTATTCTTAGCATTGATTAAAGAAATCATAACGTCTAGAAAATACGTTCATTTCGCGCCTTACCTAAAAAAATGTTTAAACAAATAAAAATTATTTAAACAATTGCAAATTAGTTAACAGATGATTGAGTAATCTTAAATGACCGATCAATGATTTTTATTTTTAAAAATGTGAATTTGTTAAGGCCCTGTGACAAGTGAGTCACGTGACAAGATTCCTACCTACCTAATTGAAGATCAGATCCACATTTCTTAGTGCTTCTTATTTCTTATGCTGAGGTGGCGCTCTGTGTGAAAATAAGTTAGGAAATAAAAAGTGTCGGTAAGGTAGGAAAATGGTTACGTGATCCACTCGTCACGTGGCCTTGATAAGCTGCAATAATACGTAAAATTCAAATTTGTCACTCATAAGATTTTCTTTGTGAACCCATAAGAGTGGCTTAAGGCGCTTCCTCAGGCTATTTTTAATTCATGTAATTACAAATAACAACTTTTCTCCTACAAATATAAATTTTTTGATGACATATTTTGACCACATAATCTACAGGGCTAAATTCAATCCCCTCAAAGAGGGGTTTTTTAAAAAATGATCTGGTTTTTTTTTTAATTTGTTAAAAATATGATGCATTTTATGCACTTAGGAAGGAGCAAACCACCACCGTGAGTGTACCCATGCTGAACCGAATCTCGGTACAGCCCCTTTCTGATTGAACTAGCGGCAGGTCATCATTGGCAATATTGACCGACTTTACAAATTTTTTTTTTTCATTTTTTGTTTGCAAATTATATCAGGAAATTGATGCTTGGGTCGTGTTTTGTGTGATTTTACAGATTGTAAGAGGCCTTCATCGCGTAATAATGAAACGTCATCAATTCGGGGTAATCATTATCGATGGGTGATTAACTTTGATCTCTATCGAAACAGAAAAATAGATGCAAAGTAATCAGAAATATGCCGCGTACATATAAAGGATGTGGTCCACATAATTTTGCAACAAAAAATACCTTTCTTTTCTTTTCTCAGATTCTACGATAAGAAATGCTAAAAAGAAAGCTGTTGCGTCAAGAATTAGAAATTGCTGATTTAAAAAAGTATGGAATTGCAAAGTTTGTATATTCGAAAGATTTAAACTTGAAGGGTATCCAATTTGACGCCTTTTCTTGAGGAAGTCCTTTTCCAGAATTATCAACTGAAGAATCGGCAATCATAGACATTCATAATAATAATATATTTACTTCCAAGACAACTGCTTGCTTCACAATGCACGTGCTGTTGCTCAGGATTGATGCACTATTTTGTTTCAAAACTCATATTTTGTGGTTGAATTTCACTGTTTTTGATTCGAAAAATTCAAATAATATTCACAGAACCAGAGTTGCCAACTTTTTATATGTAGGGGGACTTAAGAGTTATAATATTAAATGTCACAATGCGTAAACATCATACGATGATAAAACTTTTACATCATTTAAAAATATATAAATAAACAATAAATAGTAAATCATACATAATAATCAATAATAAATACAGGCATACAATTTATATTGCGAAAGATCTCAGAAAGCTTTCAATGATTTTCAAAACATCTCACAAATATTATCAAACATTTCAGTAAAGGTTTATATTACTATTCAAACATTGCACAAAGATTGTAATAATTTCCCAAAGATTTCAAAAGGCATTGGGATATATTTAAAAGATTTCGCAAAGATTTCTGATATATTGTAGAGATTTCACAACTTCAATTATTTCCAAAGATTTAGGGTAGATTTTTGAAAAAAATGAAAACAATCCGATGAGCTTAATCATTACATTTCAGAGGGGACCAGCAAAATAATATAATTTTATATATTTTAATATAAAATTGAAAAACAAATTCACCTTCCTTTTCACCGTTCAAAACGTATTTTTTTAATACTGTAGACAATGTAGACCTTCAAAATCAAATTATTCAAAAGAAATATTCAAACACAAATTAGGTACTTTTAAATGGGAAATTTTGTAATCGAAAAATTTACTCAAAAGTTTGACATTTTAAGCTCAGTTTAGGAAAAATAATTTTCCTATTGAAAAAAATGAATAATTTCTACATTGTTTAATGTTTGCAATTTTAGAATTCTGAACTATCAAGGTAAGCAATAAATTCTCAATTTTTCCCTATTATAAGTTTAAACTTTGCAATTAAAATTGAAATGGTTGAATTTCAAAAATTATCATTGATATTTCAAACATTGTTCATTTCTGTACGATTAAATACACTGAAATTAACATCATTTTTTAAGGGTTTAAGTACAAAAGAGTTGTATGGAATGGAAACTTCTAATGTGTCCCCTGAGGGTTTACATTTTTCTTGCACCTTTTTCTTTATTCCTTTACACACCCCCCATACACTTACTTGGTGGTGGAAAGGGGACCTACAGTTTAAGGTGGGTTGCGAACCACCAAGAGAAACAGCTTTAGGTACTTAGAGAAAACCTTTTTCTCTAGAGGTACCGGTCCCACGACTCTCCGGAGATGAACAACTCCCTTGCTAGGTTAGTATTCACCGCATGGGCCGCCGAGGCTCTTGCAGAGTGCGGGGCGGGAATCGAACCCGCAAGCCGACGGAGTGGGTCCAAAGCCTACGGTTTAGCCTCCACGACCATCGTCCCACTTCAAAAAACTTGTAATACCACAATATTTTGCGATTAAATTTTGTTAGTTTTAGGTGAATATCGGATTTGCTTAAGTTTGAAATTTCTGGAGTATACATTTTTTAATTTTTTAATACTTGCCATTTAAAACTACTTTTTATTTTGGACGTTGAGAGGTACTGAGCTGTAGCACATTCATTGTGAAGCAAGCAGTTGTATTTGAAACAAAGATTCCAGAAAAAAGCGAGAAAAATGATGAATGTCTATGATTGCAAAGTTTTCTGTTTAAAATTTTGAAAAGGGAATTGCTCAAGAAAAGACTGCGCATTACGAAAATAGCTCGATCGATTAATGTATACGGGGCATATTTCTGATTTCTTTGAAATTGCTTTGCTCTTTCGATAAAGACCAAAGTAAATGACCATCGATAATGATCATCTACAATTTATGAACTTTCATTATTACGCGATGAAGGCCTCTTACAATCTAAAAATTTACACAACCCATGGCTGAAAAATCAATTTCCCGATATAATTTACAAGAAAATGAAAAAAAAGATTAGGAAAATCGGTTAATATTGTCAATAATGAAGGTATGATTAAAGTGTATGCAAAATTACTAAAACTCTCAACATAAATTGAACCGATTAACCGATTTACTTCTATCTTTTTTTAATCGTCTCGTCATTATGTAATGAACCTAACGCAGCCTATTAAAATTCAATTCCTTAATATTTTAATAATTTTTAATTTCTCTCGACCGGCTCTAATTCTGTAACAACAGGAAGATCGAGTGAGGCATGACAGGCACTCAGTCTACGTCCTGGGTTTATAGTATCGCTGAAAAAATAACACTCTTGTCCTGCCGCTGTGTCATTGAGAAATGGGCTGCGAAGAGATTCGGTTCACCATGGGTACATTCACGGTAGTGGTTTGCTTCTTCCCAGGCACATCAAATGCATCATATTTTCAATTAATAAAAAAAACAGCCTGACCATTTTTCGAAAAACCTCTCTTTAAGGGATTGTATTAAGACCTGTAGATTATCGGGTTAAAATATGACATCAAAAATTCATAATTCTAGGAGAAAAATTGTCATTTGTAATTACATGGACTAAAAATCAAGCCTGAGGAAGCTCTTTAAGAGTCCATGATCCTCAAAATGTATGATTCTTGATATTTGAAGTTTTCGCTGCAAAATAAATGGAAATTGACAGTCCAGAGGTTGGACTCCAACAAGATATCCTCACGAAGGGTGGCATCAATTTCATTTAGATCTTGGGGTTCAGGACAAATCTGGATATGAATACATCGTAGCAGTCCAGCAGGACATTTCCAATTTGATCCACCGCTAATTAGTGTAGGCGTCTTGTCAGTCCGTCGTCGTGTTTCCATCCCAATTACTTTTAGCACCCGAACTCAAAGGCGATCAGCACTGTTTGCCGACCCATTTTTGGGTGCTCTGTGCGTTGGATCGTTTTGAACAGATTTACAACTAGATTTGGTGGTGCCATAGTTGTTTTCACGAACAGCAAGGGATATATGTGGACAATAAGGAACATGTTTTAAATACGACTAAAGACAGAAATTATTTTTAAATTCTTTAGTACACAAGCATATTATAGGAGGACGTATAAAAAAATCGCATTAAGGCTTTAACTACAATAGATCGAACGGTTTATATTTTAATTTATTAAAAAATGCTTCCCATTTTTTAGGCAAATAAATAAATATACTTACTCTCTTATCGCCTGTCTTGTTTTCTCTTTTCTATAGTTCTCATTGCCATTAACCATCATAGTCAATGCACGCTTTTTGACAACTGCAAATAACTTTTGTTCGTCAACAGACAGATTATTGAAAGTTTCGGCGGTTCCATGATCGATAAAATCAGTAAGGTAAACTGCAAACAAAACTTCTTGATTGGGAGGAATTCGAGGTTGGCAGCCTAATGGGCCATATGCATAGTCTGCCTTTATGAGAAAAACAGATATTTCGTGTTTTCTCATCGTGCTGATCCCAAGGTCTAACCCTGGTATAACTTGTCCTTGGCCCAAGCGAAAAACGTCTGGTCCAGAACCATGTGCGTATGACGAATCAAATGGTTCATCTTGGTATTCGAAGTAACCTATATATTTTATAGAAACCTGTGCGCCGTCAGGTACTTTTTCCCCGACTCCTTCTCTTCTTGTTAGCTTCATGACCTATGGAAAATAATGTACAATATTTTTTAATGAACTAATTTACGATATGTCATTACTTTCACGTCCCGCGACTTTTATAATAATAATAACTAATCATAAACAATAGATTGTAACTACGAAACATTTATATTCAATAATAAATCAACAAGTTAAACGATTATATTCAGTATTCAATTATTATTGTCAAAACCATATTATAAACAAACCTAATATTGCTAAAATCATTCGTGAAGATCAGATTTATAAGGAACGAAGCAATAGCCTGAAGAACGACCCAACAGCCCAAGACACGTTAATTAAAAAAACAATAAATTAATTAACAAGGAAACCAGAAAAGACAGCTGCATTTTCGATCACATACGCTCACAAAATTCTGGTACCCAGAAGTACTTACACAGTGCAGTAAACGAAAATAAACGAAACACACACACATGTGTGCATAATTAAAACAACCCAGCAGACACACATTAATCGAAGAGCCATAAATTAATCAACAAGTCAACACTAAGAACAGACCAGATTTTTAGTTCCATATATTTACAAAATGCTGGTACCGACACTACTCATCTACATCATTTAAGGGCATGTGATACTTAATCGTGTGGTCGATCGGGTGCAGTTCCCCCGGCTTTTTTCCAAATTTTATTGTGCTAAATAAAAAATGTATGCTTATGCATTATTTTGAGGTTAGGGTTATTTTTCAGCTGTCATTCCGATAATGTAGTTCTCTGTCGTATCGATGGTGTCGGTAAGCATTCTAGAATAATTATGGGAGAGAATTTCAAACACACATAACCTCGAAATATACACATAGTCCAGGCATCTGGTAGTTTTGTTCCATAATAAATCCAACCTGCAATGTTTTTAATGAGAAAGTTTCGTTTTTGGGTTCTTTTTGACATATCAAAAATACTAGAACAGATCAGTTGCCAGACCCGGTTTTTTTTAAACAGTTCCAAAAATTATTTTTGCGTGGACGGATAATTCCCATTGCATTTTAGAGTAAAATGTCCAACACAAAAAAGAAAGAAAATAAAATTCTGAACAAATTTGGTTTTAAAAAAATCCGCTAACTTCTATTGGTGCCGAGTTATGATACATTGAGAAGTCCCCATTTTTTTTCTGCGAAAAATCACTGAGTTTCAAAAAACACGGTGTATCTTGACAAATAATTACTGCACGGAAAAGTGTTCTACAGGTGAGTGAAAATAGACTCAATTGCCTGTAACTACAAAAATACCAACAATACTGCTAAGTTCAGTTTACATTGATTGTGCTAGAGGATGAAATAGAGTTTACAAAAATCTGCGTATATCTAAAAAATAAAAGTCTTTTAGACCTATTATTTTGGGTATTGTAAGGTTTCAAAAATTTCATTTTTTGACATTTTTGACTAAAATCGAAGAAGTTGTGTTTTTGCAAAATACCTCGTTCTCTGCGAATCCCACCACAACGTTCCTAGAGAATAAATGAAAATAGAGCAAATTTGGCGTAAGATCGAAAAAAAGTGTCCTAGCCCGAATAGGTAACCTTAGAAAGTGCACTCTTCATGCATAGAGGCATCTGAGCGTACCGTAAAGTTGAACTACGGACATATTTCAGAATTTTTGTCAGAATTAAGTTTGAGCGCGCCTAGGGCGCGCGACTGTTGGCATGCTGCATTTGTCTCGCTCTTTGCGCTTGGTCTTTGTTTTTGCCCCACATTTGTGCACAAACCTATTAAGGTTAACGAACCAAGCATCGACAACTGTAATTTGGTGATTGTGAATTCTCCTTCGTTAAAGCTTCTTCGGCTTTAACGAATACATTGTAACAAACTTATAACACATTTATTCAGATAATTTAGCGATAGACAGTTTTCACATAAAACTAATGCCTTTTCATTGTGATGAGAATGTAATAATACATCATTTTTGTGCGACAAAAGTTGTTATGATAATCTTGTATGTCTTTAAAAACTAATATTTTTCTTTTGTTGACTTTTTATCATGTGGTGCGCTGAATTACATGGAATAGTAATTTTCGTTTTTATTTATTTTTTTTAAGTTTGGAAACGCTAGAACTCTGGTAATTTTGTTGTTATCAAAAAAAGTCATCAAGATAAATTGTTCATATTTTTGTGCACTATAAACAGCACTATATGAAAATTTAAAATTTTAAAAAAGTGGTCTGAAAAATTTTGAAAATGCTTCAAATTATTGCATTTTTATTTAAAATAGGTGGCTAGCGAAATCGTCTTTTCTTTTCATATCCTTATAAAGTGTGTCAAAGGTAAATTTAATAGAATAATTACATCAAATGTTACCGTATTTACAGATTACAAGAACATTTACAACGACGATAATGACAAGGCCGACAGACAGACGTCATCGTAATACCGATTTCTTTGGGAATTAGGAATTCTCGAAAAGTGAAAATTTCAAGAAATCCGCGATAGTCAGTTTTCGTATAAAACAATACCTTATTATAATGAGAATATAATAGTAATTCAGTATTTTGTATGCGATTGAAAAATGAATTTTCGATTTTTTTAAATTCTAAAACCTGTTATGATGACCTTGTAAGTTTTTCAAAAAGTAACGTTTTCCTTTTTTGCCTTTTTTTATATCGTGCGTTGATTGGTTTAGAATTTTCATTTTCATTTTGTATTTTGAAAAAGCCATAACTGTGATAATTTTCTGGTTATCAAAAAAATCCATCAAGATAAATTGTTAACATTTTCGTGTGCTATAAATAGCCGGACATGGAATTTTAACATCTTTGACTACTAAACCTGTGTGCCAAAGCCCAATTCGATTCAATGAGTCGGTCCAAAGACATCCAGTATACATACGACAACGGCAGACAGATACCGACCTGAAAACTTTTTGTTCCTTCTGAGGAAATCTCAAAACGTCGATATTTGATGGAATCCGAGAAAGTCATTTTTCGTATGAAACCAATACCTTCTCATTATGGTGTGAATGTAAAAAGCTCGTGCCCTATCAAATAAATGTGAAAATCAAATTTTTAGATCTTATTTAGGCAACCCATTTTTTTATTACACATTTTACTGTACCGAGTACCGTCTTCCACACATTTAGTTTGTTTATTTTTTCTTAACTTGTGGCTAAAAAGTAAACATAAGTAGTGATAGAAAGCTTTTGTTAGAAACAATGATTTATTTATTAATGTCAAAAGACGTATTATGCATGATAAATAAATCATATACACTTATTTGTCATATCTCGTGACCTATTTGGACTAGGACATTTTTTTTCTCTCGATCTTACGCCAAATCGACCATACTTTCATTTATTCTCTAGGAACTTTGTGGTGGGATTCGCAGGAAATGAGGTATTTTGGAAAAACACAACTTCTTCGATTTTAGACAAAAATGCAAACAAAAAAAAAATGAAAATTTTGAAACCTTACATTTCCCAAAATAATAGGTCTAAAAGACTTTTCTTTATTTAGATATATACGCAGATTTCTGTAGACTCTATTTCATCCTCTGTCACAATCAACATAAACTGAACTTAGCAGGATTCATTTAGAAAAAACTGAAGTCCACTTTTTTGCACGTAAAAACAGGCTAAAATGGCCCACTTTGAGGGCTCATAACTCATGACCTATATCACAGGTAGGATATTGTTATTTTTTTGTAATTACAGAAAAATGAGTCTAGTTTGACTCGCCTGTGGAACACTTTTCTGTGCAATTATTTGCAATGGGAATTATCCGTCCACGCAAAGGTAACTTTTAGAACTGTCTTTAAAAAAAACCGGGTTTGGCAACTGATCTGTTATACCATTTTTGATATGTCAAAAAGGACCCCAAAACGAAACTTTCTCATCAAAAACATTGCAGGTTGGATTTATTATGGAATTTCATAGTTTTTTCCGACGTATTGCCTGGACTAACACACGTTTTTATCAAAATAAATTTCTTTTGAATTAACCCACAAAAAAGTGTGCAGGGACGTCCGTTAGCATGTTCGATATCATGTCCCAAATTTTAATACAAAATATTTATTATTTTAGAAAAAAAGTCGGCAGAACCTAAAACTGGTGAAATCGATAATTTTCTAAGTATCACATACCCTTAAGCATTTTGATCTACTTATTTCTATGGCGGACGCCAGTATCTTCGATCTAAAAGCAATAAACCTTTCTATGCATTATCATATTTTACCCTTTGAGATCTAGGAAGGGATACCATATATTTTGGTAACTGCGCCATTCTCATGTTTCCGTATATGGGCATACATATAATTCTCAACGCCCATTGGATAATTGAGCTCCTACTACTCTTCTACATAATTTATTATCAACGCTGATTAGAACCACGATGAATCCCTTCTTCTAATATCACTTATCCCTACGGGAATCTGAGAAGGAATCTTGTGCATACATACAGCAGATTTAAAAGCAAACATCAGTTTAGTCCCGTTTAGTTGATTTTACTTCAGCCACAGTTTAGTCCCATTTAGTTGATATTACTTCAGTCTCAGTTTAGTCACGTTCAGTTGATTTTACTTCAAACTAACTTTTTGGTCCCGTCTCACTTTAGTCGCAGTTTAGATAGACAATTCACATACACGACGAAAGAATCTCTGAAACCCTAAACTCCGGTCCAACAATCTCATCCCGTCAACCATCTAACCATCAAATCTTCGAAGAATAACTTCTGCGCGGAAGCCCAAGTCAAGGAAGACCTACCAAAAAAGGCACAACGGAGACTAGATATATTGACCTGGCTATATCAGCCGGCAGACCCATCTTCTGCACTATTCACCCCCTGCGGGTTCCCATAAAGGAATATAATAGATGTAATAATATAATAGATGGAAGAGGTAGTTTGGCTTCAAGAAACGAGAGGGTGGATATTTATCTACTCCCTACACAAAAAACTCTAAGTAAATAATTATTATTTGAAACCTCTACAATCTTCTCTCTTATCCAAAAATATTTGATTAATTGGACATCCCTATTTAAGGTGGTAACAAGTATTCGACCTCAAAATCAAAATCGTCGAAGCCAAACCGGAAGCTTGACTTCAGAAAAATAGCGAATAAGGTGCCAATTCAGAAAAAAGTTAAAACGTCCCTATTCAGAATTCAATTTTTTTATCCGCATTTATATTTACATCTCTGGGCAGTATTGAAAATAAAACATATTAAACATTATTTTTTCTTCCTCCATTGTGCCACATAAAAACACAACATTGCATTATTGAATATACGTATCTACAACTACGGGAATGCTATAAAAATATTGGTTCTCAATTTAAACGCAGATCAGTGTTAGGCATTTTTTATCGAGTAAAGGATTAATTAGTTCATTGACTATTAATATGTAATATAAGCAAAAGGAACCTCTAATTAACTTTCTTGTTGATTAAGTGCATTTTGCATGACATAATAGAGCAAGACAAAATTATTGATTTGAAATATTGCAAAGGCTGCCGACTTCAATTTGAGTAATAAAAATTAGTTTCTGTATAAGGAAGTTCTTGAATCTTTTTCTGAATATGAACCCCTTTCCTACTTTTCCTGAACACTTATGTTACTGCGCTAGCCCGACGAAATGCTCAGATTTTGTTCAAACTTTGTAAATTAATGGATGTTATCAATGCAAATATTCTGTCCAAATTATGTTAAGCCTCATACTTTGGGGTACAAGAAAAAAATTATTAAAATTAGAATGTAATTTTATGGCAATGGGGTGAATTCGAGTGAAATTTGTATTGCAACGTTTAGATTTCAAGTAGTTGCAGGTAGAAAATAGCTAGAATTGGATCAAATTAACACAGGTTGTTCTTAAATACATCAAACTCTCGCTTTCAGTCAGGTGTCGGGGGTTGCCTTTAAATAGCCTTGGACTGGTTTCAGGGGGATCGAAACGTAAACATTGAGCGCCGCCTGACTCGTTTCTAATGGAAATATATATCTGTATATATAATAATGCAACTGCTCTCGCCTCTGCTCCCCTGAGAAACTGAGGGAACCAGCAGTTCTAGGAAGGCTGAGACCGGGGTAACTGAACGCGAGAGTTTGGCGCATTAAAAAAAACGCCCTATAAATTTCAATTACATTAAGAATCCACAAGGACAATTATTTACTGTAGAAACAAAAAAACTAATATTTC
>NC_046664.1:114641280-114642502 GCF_010883055.1 Belonocnema kinseyi
GGTCCCTGTACCAAGGGTTTCTGCTGAATATGTTTACAAAAATAAATAGGCAGTCGCGGACAATTGTCCAGGGGTGGTCCCGAAGGAATTAACCCCCAAGCGAAGGTGTGATAACCGTGCCGAAAGCTGAATGGCACCGGGGTGAGGTGTCTAGAACGGTGACTCTGGGATACCGGGCGACCTCTCAGAGTACGTAGCCTTATCCTTGCATGCGGGGCTCTACAAGGATGGACGAACCCCCTTCCCTAGCTTCTTGTGGGAACAACAATGACAACACCAAACATAGTTGTAGTAAGTGCGGTTCAAAACAACAGAACGCGCAGGGCTCCCGACAATGGGTCGGCCAACAATGCCGACCAATCTAGAGCTGGGGGAGCCAATGAAAATGGATTCAATGCGAAGGATCGGCGGGATCTTGCGACCTTTGGGTGGACGAAGCGTCTGAATCACGACTTGCTAGGGTGCTACGATGCGAGTGTGGCCCCTGAACGGGGTTACATGGCACGGCTGCACGCTCTGTGGTGCGAGAAACACTCGGAGCTATCGCAGCTAGAACAAGCCGGAAACAGAGAAAGAGAGGCGACAATGAGACCAACCGCGGGCAGGCATCAAACAAAGAGCGATGCTTTACGACCCGGAGAAACATCAACACCAAGGTTTCTCTCAAGCCTAAAGATCTGGCTGAAATGGATGACGAGCTTTGTGGACATTATTCCGGAGAATCCGACCTCTAGACTATCAATTATTGTGTGTATAATGCAGCGAGAGCTTTGTCTGGTGCGAACCGTTAAATAAAACCAACGGTTGATCATAAGTCCAAAAGACGAATGCATCAACTTGCCATAAAGATAGGCTGGGCAAGACAGTACGCGCGAACTCCGGACCCGTTATCACACATTTAACAAGTCAAAGCTGCTGACCATCAGGCAGCATATTGTTAACAGAATACGGATACTATCTGACGCTAAGAGAAGTCTAGAGCGGAGGGAGAGGTGGGTCAGAGAAAATCAACATTTTCTCTCTGACCCATCTGGACTCTTCCAAGACCCTCCAGTTACTGTCGAACACCCACCCAAACCAGAGGAGGTCGAAGTATTTTGGAGAGAAGTCTACGAAATGGACTTCTCTCCAAAATAGATTTCTTTTCCAGATTAGCACTTTTTTCCAGACTTTTCCAGATTAGCACCCGCTCCCGGCGAAATCCTGCGGTTGTCCTTATGAC
>NC_046664.1:114642602-114660178 GCF_010883055.1 Belonocnema kinseyi
GTTATTAAAATGCAAAGTGAGGCCATCTTATGAAGTTCATGTGTCGGACCGCCTCTTTAATTGCTCATCTTCTAAAATGAAACTTTCGCGCATTAGGTCCCTTTTTTCGCGAACGGTCATATATGCACCAATTTTCAGTTACAAAAAACGCTTCTATAACTGATAAAAGCTGTAAATATTTTAGTTTGTTAAGTACGTGGATAGAAAATAGGTTTTCTTCAAAAATCATTCTTTCTTTTTTACATCTATTTCAGCGAAGAAGTTGAGGGTTTGAAATTTTGTAGCCTAAAATTTATCAATCAACTTTATTCAAGTATGTACAAATTTGAAAGAATTTGAAGTAATGAATGAATTATACTAAAATATTCCATTTTAGGGTTTCGCAACCCCAGATAGAAATCCATAGTTTCGGTCGGGCGTCCATCTCTCTGTTCAACGTATGACTCAATATTAACAAAGAGCCCAAAACTGACATAGGAACTAAAATCGACAAAGGACCCAAAGTCGATACAGAATCAAAAATTGACACAGGTTCAAAATTAAATAGGGCCTAATACTGACATAAGGCTCAAAATCGAGACAGGAACAAAAACAGACACAGGGCCCAACATAGACAAATTACGCAAAATTGACATTGAGCCCAATAACGATATTGGGCAAAAAATAGACATAGGGCCGAAAATTCAAATGGGTTCCAAAATTCACATAGAACCCGAAATAGGCATATCGTCTAAAACTGACATCTGGCCAAAAATTGACATGTGACCCAAAATTGACACAGAACCCAATATGGACATATGATCCAAAATTGACATAGGACCAACATATAAGCACCTTAAACATCAAACCCCTTCCTTGTAGGCGCTCGGCACCTACTTTGACTAATTCTTTTTAACAATTCGTAGTTCATTATACGATTTTGACAAAATTAACAATTCGAGATATTATTATCAAAATGAAACAAATTTGAACTAATAATAAAAATGTTTCTAATATTTTATTTATTATTGTTTATTTTTAGAACGATTTATTTAACACATTTATGCATAATACAAATAAAAATTCCGGCGGAGAAATGTACATGCCCATTTCTATTAGAATATTACACGCAGATGTAACGCGATATATTTTTTCACAAAATGAATATTAAATTGATTCACCCACCTATGCAAAATAAAAAAATAATTAACTCAATCGGTAGTAAATTGTTCCTCTAAAAAGATGTTTCGCTTGTCACGGAAAATTAGGTTAATTGGACCTAGCACTCTTTAGGTTTCTGTGCTTTAATTGAAGCAGTTTACTGTCTCACAAAAACGTTAAATTTGTATAATCAACTGCAAAAAATCGTTTATATTACATTTTCTTCATTTAGTTAAGTGTATAATCTTTAGATTTACGTTTTTTATCGTAATGAATTACGTACAATTTACGCCTACTTAGGACTTTCAAAATTACCAAACCCACTGATAGCCATTCTGTACAATGTTATCGTTAGTAAACTTCTTGACCAAAATTCAAGAAAACCTACCATGCCGTTGCCAAGAATATCATTCATCTTTCTTCTTAGTTTATCAAAGTTAATGTCACATGGCATTACAGCTTCAGGAGCCTCTTCATTTTCTTCATTTTCATCAACTTCATCTGCATCGCCCATATTGAGAAATTTCAAAATCTCATCGTTCGACATGAATACATTTTTGGAGTATTCAAAATCTTCTTCAAAATCGTTCATATCATTTCCAATCTCCAAAGTGACACCCTCTTGCGACAGCAAGTCACTGAAAAAGTGAAGATAAAGAATATCTTGGCACAACTTAATTGAGAAACTCCAAAATAACATTGTTATAAAATATCTTTCTTGATCAAACAAGCAGACCAAATTAACAAAACAAAATTTATCCAAATCAGTTTCATCAAATTATTCACTTTTAAACAGTTCAACATTTTTTATTAATTTTTGTTAACAAAAATTTCTCATTATTTCTCGGTATATTATCTTTAAATGAGACGTTGGAATTTACTGTATTCTACTTAATCATGGTTTTTAAATAGTTATAGACCTTTTTACCATGAAAATGTCATAAAGATACACATGGTTTTTAAATAGTTATAAACCTTTTTACCATGAAAATGTCATAAAGATATACATGGTTTTTAAATAGTTATAGACCTTTTTACCATGAAAATGTCATAAAGATACAAAAAAGAAAGGCAGAAACTGATGCAGACGGCGAGAAGGAGAAAAAAAATATGAAATGAACACGCGAAAACAAAAGCCGAAGAATAGTTTGCGATACCTGTGTTGGTAACACGAAGGAATAATAAGGAGACCTAACTCCGTTTCTCCCATTGGCAATAGAAACATTGCCGTAAGTGGTATTTACATTACAAGAAGATCTCAAATTTTCGTGCGCAGGTGCACAGTTGTCTTCTTACTATACATGAAAAAGTTTGCGAGTGAGAGAGTTGTTCAAATTGACGTAAGTTAGAGAAATTCTGTTCGTTTGTTTTGATGCAGGTGGCAAGAATTTTTTGTTCTAAGCCATGAGGTGTCAAGTGCGGGGTTGTGGTGCAAGTTACACGCCGAAGAAGGCGAATACACTTCGCTTTTTAAGCCTTTACTCTTAACTTTGCAATTAAAAAAAATCTATTTCTAAATTTTAATCCGAAAACTCAACAAAGGGCCCTTTAGTGTCGGCTACTCTATTAATATAGCATATCTGCTTGTTATTTGTGATCGTATTTTTATTTCAATTGCGGAAAGTACATTTTAAAGCCTTTAAAACATTTAAACGATCTACCTGGACCTTTAAATATATCTACCTGAGTGCCTGTGGAGAATTTCTCAGAGCCTTGAGAATACGCTGATCAACAAAAGAACACACAACCCCGCAATTGACACCACATGGCTTAGAACAAAAAATTCTTGCCACCTGCATCAAAACAAACGAACAGAATTTCTCTAACTTACGTCAATTTGACAAACTTTCTCACTCGCATACTTTTCCATGTACAGGAGGAGGACAACTGCGCACCTGCGCACGAAAATTTAAGATAATTCTGTATTGTGCCTACCACTTACGGTAATGTTTCTATTGCCAGTTTCAAATGGCTTCCAACTGGCAGTTGGATCTCCATCATTCCTTCGTGGTGCTCACTTCCTCCAGCAGTCCGCTTTCAAAATTTCATGAATGTTTCGAGTTTTTCAGGTCTACTTTTGACTAAATTTTGTTCCTACTTTATGCAAATTTAACAAAATTTGCTTATGCATTGATTACACAGGCCGATAAAATTTGTACCCAAAGACCGGACTATCTGAACGTGAATGATTTTGGTGTGCTCAAAACGAACCCGTTGTCTAAATTTTTCCATTACGTTAGGTTTTTGAAAAATCCTAACCTAAAAGTGCAAAAATGACTAGTTATAGCCGTATTGAAGGCAATATAACATTATCAGCCATTTTCTTCCTAAAAACTAGCACAAAAAGCGAAGATAGCGAACAAATGGTTAGTGTGTAATATCTCGAAGGAAAAAAATCGGTTTTGAGATGATTAAAAATGTAAATAAAAGGTAGAAAGAAGTAATAAATTAGGGCGTTAGCAGTTTTTAGAAAAAGAAAATAACTGATGATTTTATATTTCCTTTAATACGGCTACGGCTCGTCATTTTTGCACTTTTAGGTTAGGATATCTCAAAAACCTAACGTATAGGAAAAATTTAGACAACGGATTCGTTTTTAGGACACCGAAATCATTCGGGGTCACATAGTCCAGTCTTTGGGTACAAAAAAGGTGTAAGTTTTGTCGCCCCGTATTATACAATGTAATTTTGAAGGATTTCTTAATAACTAATGAATTCTAAGCCTTTCCGGAATTAAAAAAAAAATCTTGAATTATAATCATATTACTCTTATTGCTAAAATTCGCATCCATTCGAAAATTTTTAATTTGTCGTGAAGTAATGACACAGTCAATCCCACAATTATTGGTCAATCCAACACATTGCATTTTCTCTCATTTTTTCATCGCGAAAATTCTTTGCACTTTTATTCAATAGTTCAAGTAATGTTCATGCTTGAAAAGGGACCACACCGAGTCTGAAACGTTGCCAATTTTTATATAAAGTTTCATTTTCTCTTGACCTTTCACCCCGGACACTTTCTATCACAGTAATTATTAGAACTTTGGAATAGGTGCGAGTAAGAAACTCGAGACATTTTTTCAAAATTCGTCTACATTGCCATGTTTTCCAGGTCTTGTAGCCATCCTGGATGTAAGTGCATAAAACAGATGACTGCATATGAGGGTGAATTATGCAGCATAAGCCATAGGTGAATGATGCAATTACACGAGTCAGCAATTATCTGTGGCGCAAGGCTGCCAAAATTTAGTATTTTTAAATCGGAAGCTAAGCTCTTCTTTCCCAGTTTTTTTGTTGACACTAATTTTAATCCCATATTTGATCCATTTTCTCGAATGCTTCACCCTTAAATGTATGCGATATATGTTATTGGGAATTTAATTTCAATATATTATAAACAATAATATATGAAAAAGGTTGACATTAAAATAATTTTTATTGACTTTTAATTACAAGAAACTATCTCAATTTTTGTCCCTAAATTGAAGAATTTATTTAGGTTGTTGGATAAACGACTTTGAAAATGAAAGACTTGCTCGAAAATTGGTCTAAGTCCAAAACCCAAATTTTTCTGGCCCTGGAAAATCATAAATACCGAGGAAGCAGACGATAATAGAGAAAGAGTTGATTTTTAGGAGAAGCCACGCTTGACAAAAATATCTTTTTTGCGCAACACCGATACTTTAGACAAAATCTGAGGAAAGACCCAAAATTCCAAGACTTTATTCAGGGTGTTTACTGGGTAGGCCAAACAAAATTTCCGTACATTCCCCACAAGTTTCCCGTACATCTTTTTGCAAATTCTAACACAATAATTTTTAACTAAGGTCGCAATAAAAAATCGGTCACGATAAAATGGGATCTAGCCAAGAGATTTAGGGTGCAATTTTACTATCGTCTTAATTAAAAGCTTGCACTAAATATTATAATAGAGATAATACATAATGTGATGAAATGAACGGTGTAGCTTTGGTTAGTTTTTTCGTTTAACCATAGTTATGTTATGTAATAGAGTTGTGGATTTTTTCATTAAAAAGAAATCAAGAGTCTTTTTTTTATGCTCATTTGGGAGGAGCTTAGAAGCTGAGTCTTGCGTTGAGCCTGTTTGAGTTTTTTCGGATCCGGTTGAAGATCGATCATCGGCGAGTGGGTTACTTATAGATTTAGAGGTCGAAGGTTCTGAATCTTTCGTAGGCAGAGTTTAGAGTTTGAGAATCCATTGATTTATCAAAAGCACAGTTTTTGCATATGCTTTAACTGCTTGATTATGCTTGCCCCTTTCTGATAACTCTTTAGAGCTTTGATTCCCATACTCTCAACAGAGATTGGGTAGTGATTCCACCATTTGCATGTTGCAGCATATTCATCCAGGGGATGGTGTTTAACCCATAGAAATTGGATCTCCTATTCCTTTTTGTACTTAATTTTTTCAGGAACTGCAGGCTGATTTATCTTGGCCAAAAATGCAATTTCTCTGCACAATAATAAAGTCATACTTCGTCTAAAATTCAATCGAAGTCAGAATTTCTCAAAAAACCCCTTAAATATCCATTGATCACTATTTTTTTTGAGGTTATGCAGCCGATACAATACTTTAAATATCAAATATGGGAATGAAATTCATAGAAACATTATTTAACTTTAATGCTACATTTGATTAATAAACACAATCAAATCACGCTCAACAGTTTCGATACGTAATTCGTAATTTTACGATTTAGTCAAATAGAGGAAGATGATAAAATCTTTTTTTTTTTCAATCGTTATAATCGTACACTCGGCAGAGTTATGATCATGATCCAAGAAATCCATGCCTAGCCACTTGAGGGCCCCGTTTCGTTGAAGTCACGCAGCCGCATGGTTCCACCATTTTGTTTGCGTAGGCGCGCGTTTGAACTTGACGCGTACTCTGCACGACAAACTGTCACCCGCATCATTCATCCAAGATGGAGGAAGAATGCGACAGGCTTCTGATTGGTTCGGGTTTTTTACTTACGTGTGGCTAGACCATATATTTTTTGGAAGATGCACTGAACGACGTCGATTTTGTTTGACTCAGGCAAACATATTATAACATATATACGGCAAGTGGTGGCGGAGTGGGGATAGAATTATTAGTAGGTCAGGATAAGTGTAGACGGAGCTGTCGGCGAAAATCCTAACCCACCCCGCTGTGCCTCTCTACCCGCAAAAGTATACATCCCCTCTTAACAGTTGTTGTGAGTAAAATGAGCAAAAGAGGCGCTGTCGCCGAAATGATTTTCAGTCGATAATAGAGTTTTCTATGATTTTTCGGTCGATGAGCGTTGTCGGAGATAGTTGTTTGTAGTAACTTGTGGCTTTTAAGGTTATTGTGGTGTCGCTTTATTGCGCCAGTTGCTATTTTCTGGAATGTGCTTTGCCTGTCGACATGGCTGGATTAATAAGCCCTGGTTACGTGATGAGTGGTTTTGAATCGTGAGGTGTCAGTCAAAACGGGACCTGTTTGTTTAAAACAGTCCTGGAAGTTTGATTACAATTCAACTTCTGATCGTTGAACTTGAACAGGTATGGTGTTTGAACATTTGAACATACGCTTTGGGACCTTAATTAACATCTGCTAAGTGGAAAATGCTAAGCTGCTGCTAAATGGTGTGAGTCAGGCCAGTATATTGTTTGTAAACGAGGCTTCGAAACTTTCTGGCGGTTATTTCGAAGGAAGGCGCCTCTTTAGAGGTTAACCCAATGTCAGATTCAAACAAAAATGTGATCCTAAATATTGTCCGCAACGGTTGAGCAAAACGCGCATGTGCTTCAACTTCCCCCTTTCACCTTTGATTCACTTGCTATCTCAATCCATTTGCTGCCATTTTCTTATTTTTCTGTCCTTTAATTTGATTTCCTTGTAACTTCCTAATATTCCAGCTTATTGCTTTTGGTTTTTTCTTCCCTCTGCCCAAAATTAACCTACTTTGGGGATCAGCTCGGGTGGTATTTAATATTATCTATTTAGTTGGAAAAGGGGGATTTAGTTGAGACTGTGGTTTCAACATTAGTGTATACACGCCCCTGCTCGTTAACAGTTCGTTGGGTTGCTCGCGTAACTGATATGACGTGGCATAATGGGCGGCGTGTAGTGATACGTGTAAGCGGTTTTTACGTGTCTTTTTCTTCCTATCTCTCTTATTGCTTGTTTTTTCTTTTTTTCGGGCTTGGGCACCCATGGAGGGGGGTTAGCACCTATATTTGTAAATACGTTAGTCATGACTTTTTAATAGGTACACCATATACATTGTGTTAGCCATTTTCATCTGAGTTTGTAGGAAAAACGGGCACCGGTTTTGATTATGATCACAATTGCTTGCTTTGAATATCTGACATTAATGATAGGCTAAGGGGGGTTAATGAGCAATTGCGATTTAACATAGTATAGTCTCAGCGTTAATTGGGCTTTTTTCGCGGGTTTTCTTCTAACCTTTTGGGCTATGCCTCGCCACACCCCGGTGCAGCATGGGGCCCTCGGACGTCGTAGTGGCCCGGGAGTCAGGGGGCTCAGGAGTAACGTTGGTACGCAAGATCGCGGTGCGGGAAATCTTCAGGATGATGCTGAGGAGGCTCGAGCTCCCTCAAATACGGCGCTACTCCCTCGTAACTCTCCTTCTCGGGGCAGGCGCGGCATGGACAGAGTTAAGAGAAGGCGAGGCTCTTTTACTCCCTCCCCTGAGGGGGGCCTCAAAAAGCTGCGGATGGATGCGGTTAATGAGAACCAGTTAGTACAGGGTATTTCAAACTCTATGCAGGCCGCTCATGTAGCCTACCAAGGGGGTGTTAGCGATTCGCGGGAGGAATACCCGGAAAACTTCCTTCAGTGGACTAGGGCGGGTGGTTCCCCCCTCCTCTTGTATCCGGATTCACCCCCCCTCCCCACCTTACATGGTGTTTCTTGAAAGTAAGTTTGTGGGGAAGAATGTGTGTCAAATCTTTAGGAATCGGAAAACCCGGGTTACAATTTTCTGTACATCTTGGCCTGAAGCGAACATTCTGGTTCTCTCTCCGGAACTCAAGAGAATGGGGTATAATATTTACATCTCTCCTTCCCTGTTAGTCTAAAAGGCCTTCGCTAATAAAGTTCCCATCAGGTGTTCAATTCAAAAAATTGCCCAGAGATTTTCTCCGGAAACTATAGAAGGGATAATATCGATTAGACGAAGGACAAATAACTATGGCTCGCTAAGTGAAAGGGTGGAGTTTGTTTTTTCCTCCTCTGAAATTCCCCGCAACATTATGATTTCCAATTGTACATTTAATTTAACTCCTGTGATCCCTCTCCCGAGAAGGTGTTTTTTCTGCCAGAGATTTAGACACGCATCGGATCGGTGGTTATAGGTTGTTATATAGGTTGGATGAGGTGGGCATCTCTCGCCCCAGGGTCCGTGTAACTTCGACACGCTCACCAGATTTCTCTTCCTCTGCTCCCATTTCTTCTCCTCAGTGAGAAGAAGGTCGGGCTCTGATTACTAATCGCCCTCCTAGTATCTCTTAGCCAGTCCTGGACCTCTCTCACCACTACCAGAGTTCGTTCAGGGACTCAGTCAACGATCCCGCGGAAATGAACATCCAAATTCCAAGCAGACTGAAGTTGCTCTGTCGGGTTATGAGAATGAGGTCCTTTAACCCCAGTAACAACTGACTGCAAGACACAAGCATGGATTTCCAGGGCTTTGAGATGAGTAATATTCTTGTTACTCAAATCCCTAATTAAATCTGATTTAGAACAACTGGATCAAATAAGCTTAAATGACGAATGAATTGGTCAGAGGGGAGTAAGACCAGGTTCTTTTTACTGGTTTTACATCTGGGCTAAAATTTTCAATGGCTTTAATTATTAGTTGTTGTGAATGAGTTCTCGTTCTTTTACTTTCAGTACTGTTAATGTTAGTCTTAAATAGAATCAGTAGGAAGAATTTAAGATCATTTACAAGTTCTTATAGGACGATTGAACCTGTTAAAAGGGAATATGGTTGTTGATTTATGTTTGATTTGTAAAATTTACCACAATTGTATTAATCTGTTATCGATCCCCTAGTTATCTTAAGTTTCAAACCTCATTCTGAGAAGATAAATTACAAAGAGGGGAATAGAAACAAAATTGTGCATGTTTTCTTACATCAGAATTAGCTATTTTAATTGTGTCAAATTGTTTGTTGGTAAGCTGTTGATTTTATCCTCAAATCTTAAGGTTAAATACAATTAGTAAATTGAATTGTAATGGATTTTTGATTGTTTCATTCATACTAAATTTTGGTTTTAGCCTCAACCTTAAAAATTAAATATAATTGGAAGTTATAAGATGAATAGAAGTCTGATCTGTAAATTTATTTCAAGTTTATTTTTATTATCGATCTTTTGGCTATTTCACCTCTCAAATATTATTCTTAATATAAAGTCATCTACTGCAATGGTAGGGAATATTTGTTGATATTAGTATTAGTATTTTATCCTCAAATCTCAAGGTTCAATAGAACTAGTAAATTGAATTGCAGTGGATTTGTATACTTAAGGGCATATGATACTTCTTCGCGTGGTCAATCGGGTACAGTTCCCCCGGCTTTTTTTACAGAAAAATGAAAATTTTTAAAAACTGAATTCGGAGATGCTATAAAATATCATAGCGGACGTCCCGTACTCTTTTTTGAGGGATAATAAGAGAAAAATGATTGTGCTAAATACAAATTTTATGCATGTGCATTATTCTGAGGTTACGTCGTTTTTCATCTCTGCCTTTCCGAAAATTTGGAAATTATTTATGACACAAACTTTTTTGATTGCCTGCAAACAAGGTTAGTTCCACGAGATTAGTTACTTTGTTTATTTGCAAGTTCAAAGTTTTCAGCCAAAAATATTGTGTAGTTTGGAAGTAACGCTCGGGAGAATTGTAACACACATAACCTCGAAATATACACAAGCGTGTTTAGCAATATCAAAATTTAAAAAAAAATGTGCGGGGACGTCCGTTAGCATGTTCGCTATCATATCCCAGATTTTGAAGACAAAATATTTCTTATCCTAGGAAAAAAGCCGGGGGAATCTAACACTAAAAAAATCGATACTAATTCCAAGCGCTATGCAAATTAATCACATTTTGCTCAATTCAAACTTTTTTTAATTAACCTACAAAAAAAGTGTGTGGGGACGTCCGTTAGCATGTTCGCTATCATTTCCCAAATTTTTAAGACAAAATATTTATTATTCTAGAAAAAAAGCCGGGGAACCTGAAACTGGTAAAATCGACAATTTTCTAAGTATCACATGCCGTTAAAGGACGATTAAATTCGTCAAAAGGGAATAAGAGCAGCACCTTACTTGTTTTGCACACTGAAGTCAGACACGTATATTATACTTTAATTCTCGTGCTGTTAATAGGCTGTCGTCTTTAAGGGGACTTATTAGAGTTCTAAAAAGGAATGTAAGATTCTGTCTTCAATTTTGAATATTCTACTTTGATTTCTTGCATACGTCATCTAAATATTGGTACCTCGGCAGCGACAGAGCCGGTTTTTGGATACAATGTTTATATTTTGTTAAACAATAAAATGGGAGAGAACAATGGAGAAAAATTGCAGTGACACTGAGTATAGCCGTATGTGGATTCTTGAGCACTCTTCATCGACCCTCGTAAAACTCACGAGGCAGACTCCCTGGAGCGCTGTGAGCGCTCTTTAAAGCGCTTATGAGATGCAGACCAGCTAAAAAACTGAACTCAGGAAGTTATGGTTTGATTCAGTTTTAATGAGCAGAATTAGTTTATTGGCATAATTTGAAGAAATTGTGAAAAAGATTCATGAAAATCGGTTAATATTTACAGCAATTATGGAAACATTGAACTATATACAAAAGTGTACCCTTTGCCAAAAACTTGAGATCTACTCCCTCAGTCTGAATAATGAGTATTCAATTAAAAAGTACTAATTAAGAAGTCTTATTAACTTCGAATAACTTCGATGTTTCGAAAAAATTCAAACAGTTGTTGCGATTATCTTGTACGGCTTAGAAACAGAAACGTTCTTTTTATCGAGAGAAAGTCATAAGGATAAATCGAGCGAGTTTCCCAGTCCAATGTTTTATTCTGTTATCTTCTGGGAGGGCACAATTGTAGTTTATTAATTTTCTTTTTACTACTCTCTCAATCTGAATAATGAGTATTTTGTTGAATAGTACTGATTAAGAAGTCTTACTAAATAACTCAAATTATGCCAATAAACTAATTCTGCTAATTAAAACTGAATCAAACCATAACTTCCTGAATCCAGTTTTTTAGCTGGTCTGCATCTCATAAGAATGAAAGGGTCATGATTTACGAGCAATTCACAGCGCTCCAGGGATTCTGCCTCGTGAGTTTTATGAGGGTCGATGAAGAGTGCCTCGAGAATACACATACGGCTACACTGAGTGTCACTGAAATTTTTCTCCATTGTTCTCTCCCGTTTTATTGTTTAACAAAATATAAACATTGTATCCAAAAACCAGCTCTGTCGCCGCCGAGGTACCAATATTTACATGACGTATGCAAGAAATCAGACAAGAATATTCAAAATTGAGGACGGAATCTTACATTTCTTTTTAGAAATCTAATAAATCCCCTTAAAGTTGTTGTTTTTGAAGTTTTTGTTTTTATCTCCAAATTTAATGTTAAATAAATTAGGAAGGCAAATTAAAGGTGATTTAAGCACGTTAAGTCCCTCTGCTGCTGATAATTAGCTGTTGGTTTTTGTTTTATTCCTAGATGTTAGAAGGAAAGCGGAAGGAGCATCAGAATTGGTTTATCGATTTTTCTAAAGGTTTTTACTGGTTTTTTTATATAATGGCTATCTGAAATTTCAAATTCATTCGCAGTAGGTGGATTAAATAACCTCAAAAGACGGACGGACCTGTAGGAGGTGAAAAAAATTAATTAAATAATTACACAAATTGAATAATTCTGATTAGATTAAATTTTTAATTAATTATAATTGGATTCAATTTTAATCCAATTAAATAAACTAAATAATGAAATCAAAATTCTACTAAATCAAAATTTCTATTATCAGGCTTTGATGTTTAACAGAATTCGTAAGAGGAATCAGAATTGATTTCAAGTTCGACTGAATCTGTCAAAGTGGAAAAAAGATAGAAGCTTAAAAGTCAGTCGTTTTTTAGTACATAAAATTTGGCTGATAATAAGCTTTTGTTTCTTTCTTTCAAACTTGGTGTTGGATGGATTTTATAGGATGAATTGGAGTTAAACCACTAAATTTTCCTAATGTATGTAGTTGTTACTGATCTCTCGATATATTTAGTCTTACTGGGTACCCGCCCTGTTCTATAGTTAGTAGTCTAGTAAAATTTTATTAGAGGTTTATTGGCTTAATTTTGGTTATATATTTACTTTATATAGCTTTAGTTTGGCGAATGCTCTCAGCCGGTCGGCTGAAATGACGGGTGAGAATGGTACAAGGTGGGTCATTAAATTGGCCAATTGGAATTCACACAGTGTATCGGGCAGGGGGGTGGGGATTAAATCCCTGCTTTTTGAAAATGACCTGGACCTTTTATGTATCACAGAGACTTGGTTGTCGCAGGAGCTTAGCTTCGAAATTCCAGGATACTTTACTTATAGAACGGATAGAGGGGGTGGACGTGTAGGTAGTGGAGACCTTATACTCGCCAGGAATGAGTGCTCAGTAGACAGGATGAATTTGGAGGGCCCTTGGTCTGAAACCATTGACGTAGCGGGTATCACTCTATCTTCATCCTTAGGGAAAATAGCAGTTGTGGTAGTTTATGCCCCTCCGGACTCTAAGGTCCCCAATGATACTTGGCTCACCCTGAGTTCGAAAATCGGCGAACATGGAAAAATCATATTTTGTATGGATTTCAATGCCCACTCTCCTATGTGGGGATCCTCCACACCTAATTACGCGGGTAGACAATTATGCGCAGCAATTTTCGATTCCGGGCTGGTCCCACTTAACGACTCAGAGCCCACGTTCCTGTCTTCTTACGGTTCCCTTTCTAACAATTTTGACCTGGTTTTTTGTAACCCGGTTATCCCTGATATCCTCATGCAGGGTAGGGTGTAATGCATACTCATCCGATCATGTCCCAGTCTTTTACAGATTTGATACGACTCCTGTCCTTGCGAAATCTGCCTCGAGTATATTTAATGTCCAGTCCATGGACTGGTTGCTCTTTAACAGGCAGATGGAGGAGCTCGTCCCAGCCCTTCTCGTTCCCAGCTTCTTCTTTGGATGCTTCACAAAAACCCTCATATTTTGATGAGGAGTGGGAGGATCTGTCGGTGGCTATTGAGGTGGGAAGTGCGACCGAGGCATTTCGCATCCAACCTGCGAATTACACGGCATATTCTATGCACTTAAACACGTTACGGAGAGGGAGCGACGAGATGCCGTTATTTTCTCTGACTCTCGATCTGCTTTTATCAATATATAAGGGACAGACGTTTTAATCATGCAGGACATCCACTTGTACGGCTTATAGTAGATCGGATGGCCGCGGATGTGCGTTCGGGTGTCAATGTCATTATTGTATGGGTTCCGGTACATGTGGGTATTTTAAGGAACGAAGGGGCTAATGAGATTGCGAGGTCGGCCTCTAGACTTCCATTCGTCGTTTAGAGAGGAATTCCGATAGCTGATCTTCGTCTGGTCTGTCAACGCGACTTTCGGGACTGGTCCTTGCTGTGCTGGCCCTTTGAGGGGACGAGGGGTTCCAGGGCAGACTTTAATTGCATGGAAAGGTTAAGACTCCTAGGCTGTGGTTCCGGGGCTGTGGTTTTCCGAGCCGCCTTATTAATTTGACCACGAGGTTAGGCACAGGGGAGCTTTTTGCGCGGATGAGGTGGGGTCTACCGGCAGGCTGAGAGTGTGGCGCCGAGGTCAGAAGCTTAGCACATCTCCTCCATCGGTGTCCGCGGCTGGCGGGGGGCAGGACCACATTTTACCGCTATGTTAGGCGGAGTTTTCCGGATTTGGTGTCCGAGGAACAACTTAATATTAATTAAATCATATTCAGTCCAACTGCGGAATCTGTGATTGATTTGGGGCGTTTATTTGGGGGGTGTTCTAATTTAATAATATGAGTATTTAAGTTATGCTTTGGCTATGAGCTGGGTTCCGTGTGGAGGTCCCCCTTTTTTCCTTATCCCACTCGGGTTCGGGGTGAGCGGGGACGTCTACAGCGGAAGGCCACTGTGTGGTTTTGTGTGCCGTGAATATCAAAGCAGAATACGATCTTTTTACTTGGAAGTGAACACTCTATGGTTAAAGTTGGTGCAGCTAGTTGGATTAACTCCATTGGAACATTTCATTACTTATTGGATACATGGCTCATTGAATCTAAGACGCTACAAGCAAAGAAGAAGATTTTTCTGAAAATATTGATGATCACTGGAGCAATTAAAACTATGTGTTACCCGACGATCGAGGAAAATAACAATAAACAATAACTAGTAACAAATTCTAAATTTTGTAACTCCAAACGATTTACATATATGAATGCTTTCATGTTGAAACGGGTTGCATTTAAAATTGTTAAATTGTCAACAGTTTGATTCATTTGATTATAAATTTTGAAACATTATGTACCTTTCAATAGTTGCAGTTCAGAACTAGATTACCAGAATTTTCCGAAATTTTGCTTTTTGGATATACGATTCCCAAATAATTTAATAAATATTTTGTTAAAAGGATTTGTTCGAAATCTCGTTTTCAATATAGTAAAATAAGAAAGACTGTTGGTGATTCAAAACCAAATAGATGACTGTACTTGTATCCCATCTTCATATTTTTTTTTAATTCTCTAGCCTCTTACCTTTTTTTAAGACCTTTTTCTGACCATATTTGTCTTCCTAAATTTTGCTTAAAACAATACAGGGTTGGCCATATTCGACGAAAAGATTTGGCAACACTGTAACTTTTAACAGAGATGACAGATCGAGTAATGACGTAGCGCGTTTGAAGCATCAGTCTAAGGAGATTTTTGCCATGAAGCAGTACACTCCACGCGAACGCTCTCAGATTGTTGAAATTTACATTCTACTAAACAAGTCAATTGTGAAAACTTAACGTGCATGGAGACTGGACACTGGCCCGTACGAGTGCGATATTTTCATCTGATCGCCTTGGTCGCTTTTTATTTGGACGCTTGGGATTAGTAAGTGCCTCACCTGATGAAAATCTTTCATTCAAACGATGCAATGTAGTCGCAGAAGGCGCAGTTTTCATTTTATTTATTTTTCTCCATGTACGTTGAGTTACTTGTTTTGTTGAATGTAAATTTCAACAATCTGAGGGCGTTCGCGTAGAGTGTACTGCTCCATGGTAAAAATCTCATTAGACTGATACTTCAAACGCGCTACGTCATTAGTCGATCAGTCATCTCTGTCAAAAGTTACAGTGTTGCCAAATCTTTTCGTCGAATATGGCCAACTCTGTACAATAATAAAACGCTTCTTTTCTCAAAGAAAAATCTCTTGAATCAATCAAATTCCAACCAAAAGTCTTGAATCAATCAGAAATTATATATATTTAAAATTATTATTATTGTTCATTTAAAAATAAAGATATACCTTTCTTCTCTTTATACGTATTTCAGCGACAACTCGCATATGTTATACAGTGCGAAACCCCGACCCGAAATCTTTATTTTCCCGGAACGGATTAATTTTTTGGTAAGAACACTTTTTTATTTCTATTCGGCTCCCCTATATCTCCTATATATCTAATAAAAATTATCTTCTCTCAATTTAGCAACTCAAAATTTCAGAAGGAAGTTTTTTAAAAATTTTTATTGAAAATTGCACTTCTTAACCTTTTTCTCAACCGAGCCTTTTCCATTTTTAGGTTGCAGTCACTTCGAAATTATAAACTTCTACATTCTGTTTCTAGAAAATGGATTTTTTGAATCATACATTTTCTTGTTTTAGTTTAGAAACACTTCATCTCAGGACCAAAGTTTTGTTTTATCTTCAAATGGTGATTTTGATTTTACAGAATATTATTTAAGTTCCTGAAAATTCCGCTTTTGTTGCTTATCTTGTTCTGTACTGCAGTGCTTCATTTAGGAGTGACATGGAAAATAAAAAGATTACGATACAAATTTTGAAGGCATCGTTCTATCATAGTCTATTGTTTGATGCCAAAAGCCAGTATAGGGCCAGGATTTTTCAATTTTTCAGACTTCCAACTTGAAACAATGCAGAAGGTGTACACAAGTTATTCAAAGTTAAAAAATAAACGTCGTTACAAATTATTTTTAAATTTAAAGAAAATGCACCTATTACTATGCGAATTGTTGAAAAAAAATTTAATTATTTTTTTCTTACTTAATTTTCATTAATTGACTACTGAATAGTTTACAACCTGAAATAGAAATTTAGTTTCAATTTAAACAATACGTACATGTATCAGTAAACGCATAGTTTTTAATATTTTATCTATTCACTTTTTATCAAAAATGTCACACTGCTCAATTCGAGCCTCAGTTTCTTTTATGTTAATTTTCAACTTTAAACGTTTCAATTTTTAAAGTGTACATTTTTTAATAATATTGCTACGTGTATAGAAATTTCGGCACGAATTTCAGGACGAAGGGGCTCTATATATGGACATTTTTGTACGATTAGCTGGATATTTTCGGTACATGTTTTGTATCGTTCAGAGGGTTTGAAGCCTTTACGTCTTTCTTACCATTATTTATTCAATGAATTTGGCTAATTAATAGCTAAATGTATATTTATTTATAGCGAACAGAAAGCCCATTTTAGTAACCATTTCAATTAAAGTTAAGTTATAAATTTTAAACTGCTGTAACAGAGAATTTTATTCTCAATTCATATTGAATTTTTATACTTTATTATAATACCTTTTTATACGCGATAACAATTTTCTTTTGAATTTATAAAAATTAAAAGTATGGTAGGTAGACATGACGGTTATAAAAAAAAATATTTAATGCAAAACAACAAAATTAATGGGATCTAACAGGAGTATTAGAAGTGCTCCGCCCTCTCGTCCCAAATCTATACGTTTCATAAAATTCTGTGTCGAATGATATATACTTTAAAGACACCATTTTTTGACACCTCATATATATACAGACTGTTGAAAAAATTCTTAACGCTTTTTCCTGATAGTTTGGACCCCCCTCCTGTCGCTTTTTCTATATAAGGTTTATGTAATTTCAACATTGGAATGAACCTCTTAGTGCCCCCGCCCCCCAGGGCGTTACACATTTTTTTTATCGGACTCGTATGTGATATTTATTTTGTTCTAGAGCTTATTGAATCTCGGAGTGATTAGGAATATGCATTGTCATTAAATAATTAAATCCCCAAGATTAACTATTTTCTGAAGTTCTTTAAGAAAATATTTCGACAAAAATTGAAATATTTCTATGTA
>NC_046664.1:114660278-114670894 GCF_010883055.1 Belonocnema kinseyi
TAATTATGTTAAAATGGTATTTTAATTATTTTCTGGATGAAAATTTCTCAACTTACAAGAAAAAGCCATAAAAACTCAAACTCAAAAATGATTTTCAAAAATTATGACACTCAATTAGTGATTTGGAGAGATAATTAGATATCTTTCATGAAATATTCTTACAATAAAGACTATAATTAAACATAATGTTTGTAATTTCAAGACGTTTGAAACCAAACCTTTAAAAGTGTACACTTTTAAACACAACCGTCTTGAAATTCTCGTATTTTCTCAGTCAAATCCGAGGTCAAATCACTTTAATTTCAAAGTTTAAAAAATTAGACCGTATAATTTCAAAATTAAAAATGTTTGTAAATCTGAGTTATAGTAAAAAGTTGTAAACGAAATAGTGCTAAATTGTTTTTGTTTTAGAAATTGAGGACGATAAAATACCCATATTAGAATATCAAATGCCAATATCAAGACATCAGCAATCAATAAAAAAATCAATATTAATCAAAGTTGAACAAAATTGCATGTAATTTCAACTGTAAATATTTATGAAAATATCACAAAAATATTTGTCTTCAATTAACGATACAGTACCTTTAACATAATTTTCTTTATTCAACGAAAATATACTTCCAAATGAAGAAAAACATCTCAAATTAAAGAAAGATTTGTACTCAAACAAAAAATTATTGCTTTGAATTAAAAAAATATCTTTGAATCAAAGAAGACCGCGGCTACAGGTACTGAAATTTCGGTACAAATAGGTGGATTTTTTGGTCCAAACGGAGCTGGAAAAGGGTCTACTTCCCAGGTGTAATCTATATAGTTATTAGATTTTTTTAAATCTGAATATATATACCTATAATTAAGTATATATAATTGTTGGGGATTTTTCAGGTGCATTGTGTTATATTGATTGATTAAGACAAAAAATGCCGAAAGCTTAAATATAAAAAGCTCTTTTTTTAAAGATAAAAAAAATACCGATTTCAAATATTAAATCCGGGCAGACGGCCTTTGTGATGCAACAGAATTGTCTGGGGCTCAAATCTAATTATTTACAAATGCAAAAGATGAGACACGTATTGTTCGTTTTTCATAACAAACACAATTTTCACCAAAGTTAATTCCTTATATTTAAAAAGTCTACGAATATAGTCAGGGCTTAGAATCCATCTCTTTTGTTTGAAAGTTGTACTTATTCGCTAGAAATATAATTATTTTTATGAAAATTATACTATATTATAAAACATCGACTGTTTGGACTGTTAGAAAAATCTGTACGAGGTTTAACATACATTTTTGTGAAGCAAATATGCACTACCGCTACTGAAATTTAACGTACATTGGTGTAGTTAATTTAATATACATGTGTATTAAATTTCATATACAGGCCAGTATAGCAATATGCGTGAAAACTCAACGTGCTTTAATTTCTTTAAAACTCGTCAAATATTCTCAATTAAATTAATAATCTAAAATTCGTCGACAGAATTGTTATTTATTATACAAGTGCAATGTACGGGTAAAACTGTTGCCTAATTTCGCTCCATATAGTCCAAATTTAAGGCGAAGACAGTTAATTGTAGGTTAGGTCTGTTATTTATTTGCTTAATTGAACTTTTCGACTTGATATCCAATTTTATTTCTGGTTAACAGGAAGAAGGTATCATGTTTTATTTACAATCGGAAATTACTGCTGAACTTATTTTGAATTTGTGAAAAATGGAATTATCTCATTTTTCTTTAAAGTGATAAACATGAATGTATATGAAATTTAATGTAGTCGCCCTTAATGCCGATTTCATATGATTGATATATTAATTTGAACATACATTTGTATATTAAATTTAATATTATTTTCAAGAGTGTGATTAAAAACCAATCTTTTTTAGTCGAAAATTCAGATGGGACTACTCATTCCGAATCTTAGAAGTTCATAAAAAAGGAATTGCAAACCAAACAATTTTTCTGTATTCTATATGAATAAGCAGACAAATAATCTTATATTTCATTGAATTTTTTACATTAAAAATCCAGTACTTTTACTAGTTAAGACAAGTCCACAAAAATTCCATAAGAATCGTAGATACTTTGGGTCACTTGATGCCCTGAACAAACATTGTTCAAAAATAACCTAAAAACAAACAATTTGACCAAATTTTTTCTGTTCCGCAAGTAATGGAATATATAGTAAATATCTGAATTGTTAAATAATGATATTTTTAACATTCTTATTTTAACAGTTTGGGTTATCTTATTTTGGAATGGCTGTGACGGTAGAAGTCATCTTTTTTGCTTGGAAATTCAAGAGCTTGGCAAAAGATGATACTTTTTTCTAAAAATTCGTATTTTCTCTTGAAACTTCAACCATTTGGATTTACATGCAACTATTTCGTTCAAAATTAATTGCTTTGTTTGGAAAATCAACTACTTGTTGAAAAATTTATCTCGATTGTTTAAAAATTCAACTTTACGGTTTCAGAAACTCAAATCTTTTTTAAAACCTTTCACTATTTAGCTACAAAACTTAACTCTTTTGTTGAAAACACAATATCGTTTAGCTTGAAATCTTAGGAATGCGGTAATAACATTAATGTTGTTTGGAAAAATGTATTTTCCTATTTTTTTGCACTTTCATAATTTATAAATCAGAAAGTATTAGAATCATCCGAAATTGCAAACCTCAGTTTTTCAGCGGATATTAACGTTTTAAGACCGACAGTTATGGCTTTATCTATCGAAAATTCGATGCAAAAATTGAAACTTTTTAAAAGATATATAATTTTGTGATCAATTTTTAGAAAATAATATTAAAAATTCAAATTTTTAGCTATACGACGTAAAATACGAGAAGGCCAAACGACGTGAGTTGCGAAAAACAGTTCCATGCGGGGGAATTGCAGCTTTTAAAAAGTAATTTAAACAAAATTCAGATCATTTCTGAGTAGGACTTGCCATTTTGGTTTTATTTATCGAATAACTGATATAACATTTCTAAATTTTTCAAACTAAAAAACGAAAAATTCCAATAAAAACTTTCATGCCCCTATCTCTAATGATGGTTTAAAGTTTAAAAGGACTCCAGTCTCCCAGGACTTACATAATAATTACTTCTCTTTACCTGCTAGGGTACACAGTGCTGAAGACTACAATGTTCACGGAAACATTGAGACAATTGTGTTCGAAATACCTCGTATATTTCAAAATGTTTTGACATACCTCTTGTATTTCAGAATGTTTTGACATAATATTTCCACCCACCCTTATTTTACTTTTAAATATTTCCTCATCAAAAGAAGTGAAGAAGGGGAAGCAGGTCCTTTAAGTTCTCCTCAGCAAAGATATTTTACACACTTTAGCTTAAGTCCTCTTGCTGATAGTTTAAAAAAATTATCACTTGTACTCGAAGATTTCACATCATGAAGTTCTGATGAGATAAAGGCTTTTTTCAACGGTTATAGATTTTTACGACGCCCCATACACCCACATAGTCCAGTCAATCTAGCACATTTTACCCTCGATTGCTGCGACAAATAGTAGCACTCTGAAAATTTGACAGATGGTTCTTCATACCATCTTATAAGATATATGTAAAAAGTAACAGCTGAAAAGCTGTGCTTCCCTTCCAAAATGGGGTTCAAATGGCGAAATTCGTGTTTTTTGCATTTAATCTTTATAATTTTACTTTCAAATTTATTATTAAGTAAGATTCTTCTTAAAACTTCAATAATTAATTAAACGGCAAGAAATAAATTTTTTGGAGTGTGAATACCCGACAATAATACCTTTATTATTCAACAATGTTTCCTTTTTTTTAATCACATCGATATTTTTGTTTCTTAAATGTTACATTGTTAATTAAGTAAAGTCCCTTTTTTGTTATTGCTACGAGCGTCAATCCAGAAATCGCACATAGGGTTTCGCCACTACACTGTTAGAAAAAAGTCGCTGCATCACACCGATAAGTGAATGTTTTTCGCTCTGCAACTGAAGCGTGTTATCCCACATTTCTATAGGTGCAAAGTTCGGTGTCGAACGTGAGAGCGTAACTTTTTCATCTCAGCCATTGCGACTTTTGATAGTTCTTGCATCGTTCTGGTGTTACATGTTAAGTAGGCCAGCCTCATGTAGAGCCGAAAATGCACGAGCAAGAACCCGAGCCCCCCGACTTCACGATTCGTTTTCGGTGGCTAACTGGCTATTAGGAGGAGTTTTTAAGTAAACTGAATTTTGCAGGGTGTGAAGAGAATGAAAGTTCATGCAATTTTCCTATGTTATATCATTATAGAAAAATATAAGGAACTTATTCTTATTAAACCTTGCGCAATATTGTTGCACAATTTTTTTAAAGTTTTTATGTTGGTTTACAAAATGTCCTTTCAAATGTGCGTAGGTTTAACAGATATTGAGGAATCTTGAAATGATTTGAAAATAAATAAAACTTGTGAAGATTTTTTTTGTTTAATTTTGTAAGGTTTCACGGAAATGAAAAAAATTCTTTTAGGTTCCTAGCAATAATTTAAGTAAATTTTTTATTGCCAAAAATTAATTTGTGGAGATTATTTTTAAACATTTCAAAACATTAAAAAGGGTTTCAAAAATGATCAAAGTATCTAAAAAAGTTTAAATCTGAACATTTTTTATAATTTTTTATTTTGAAAAATGAACTTTAAAAGAAAATTAAAGAAGACTTTTAAACACATTCGACGATTTTCTAAAATTTCAAAACAGAGTGTTGAAGGTTTTAAAAGCAAAATGTTTCAATTCACTGTGATTAAAAAGTTTAAAAAATTTAAATACTCGAATAAATTCAAGAAATATTTAGTAGAATTAATGAAATTCAAAAATAATTTCAACGTTAGAAGAAAAAAAAAAGCATCTGGAAATTGTATACAATTGTCAGTCTTTAAAAATAAAATTTTAATGATTTTCTAAAAATTACTTTCAGCATATTTCTTCTCAGGCTAAATCCCCGCTTTTAATCGCAAGAGGTCCAATTATTTTCAATAAAAATAAGTAATAAAATGAATTTGGAAAAATTCAAAAAGAAGACACACCCCTGCATGCTTAAGGATATAATTTGTTTACTTAGAATAAGCTCTATGCAATTTAAAAAAAAGTTTATTTTAAGTACATATAAAACTCATTAAATTATTTCTAAAAATTGGAAACGTTTAAGAATTTGAGTATTAAAATGCACTTAAAATTTAAGATTTTTGTATTTAATTTTGATATGATATAACAGATATATATGTAAAATAAATAAATTATAATAAAAGTCGATAAACGAAGGACATTCACACTTTTTTTTGCGAAAAAGAGATTCCTCAATTCTCAAGTGTGAATAGTAAGGGAACTGACGTCAATTAAACATTCATAATTAATGGAAGATTTTCATTTTTCCCTTAAGTACAATAGACTCATCATTTGATAAAAATGTTGTAAAAAATTTTCTTTGAAGGTGGTGTGGAAAAGATTTTTATTAAAAAATGTGTGGGATTTTCTAAAAAACAACTGTATGAATATCTGACCTTTCTTATTTTTATTTTTTAAGTGTAAATTAATCTGCTTTATGTTTAGGGCAAAATCATGTGCTGAAAAACGATAAAAGAAATATATATTTCTGAAACTGGTCCATAAGGTTAAAGCCAAATCTGTACAACCGTTTGTTAACATTTTAGAAATTATTTTGGTATAATTTGAAAGGCGATTTTACACAGTGGTTTACTAACTAATGGAGATATTTTTATCATTTATTTCTGAAATCTATTCCCTAAGAAACATATTAAAACAAAATTTAGGAATATTTATAAAATTATAATTATTTTTCATTTTTAAAATTAATGTATATAGAGTATAGTTTTTATATGAAATTTCACCACGGTTTTTTGTACCATGTTTGACCCTAGGGTAGAATCAAGGAAAATATTATAAACATATGTTCCTTAGTAACTAGGATAATATACAAAAAGGTACTTTTAGAATGGTTTTCCCCTTTCAAAATCATGAGATATTTCTTCATGAAATAAAATTTTTTAAATTCATTTTACAATTATTCACAATTACAATTATTTTACAATGGAAATCTAATTGTAAACGCTAAACTTTGTAATATTGAGATAAGTATCTTAAAACATTTAAAGTTTCGTAAAATTTTCATATATTAAGAATTTTTTAAGTTGAAAATTTAACAATTTTGTTAAGCTTTTTTTTAAAAATTATTTTTGCAGTTGAAAATGCATCCTTTTCTAATAGAAAATGATTCTTCTTGTTTGAAAATTGATTTTTTGCTTCATAATTTAACATTTTTGTTTAAAATTCGCTTTTTTTTGTTAAAAATAATTTTCTTATACTGAAAATTTAACTGTATCATTTTTGGTTCCAAATTTTTTTTAATAGAAAATTTAACAATTTTGTTGAAAATGTGTTGTTTTATTTTTTCTTGAAAATTGACCTTTCTCAGTTAAAAATTAATCTTTGTTAGAAATTGATCTATTTTAACTAAAAATTAATTTCTTTGGTTGAAAATGCATTTTTTGGTCAAACTTCTTTTCCTTTGGCATAAAATGGTTTCAAGTTAAACCATGCAAAATTTAAAACAAATCGTTACAAGTTTTAGTTATTTTTCAATTGTTTCAAAATTTCTGAATATCTCCTAAACTTACTGAAATTGGAAAGCGCATTTTTTAAACCAACATAAACTTTTAAGAAAATTGGGCAACAAAAATGCACGAGAAGGCTCGATAAGAATTAAGTTTTTTATTTTTTCTAAAATTATATACAACATGGCAAAATTACAAAATTTTCTACGCGCTCTTTTACATCCAGTTTCAAATTTAAAAAAAAATCATATAAAATTGTTGTGTCTTTTTTTTAAATTTTCTTTCAGAATTCATTTCATTCCATTTTTGGTAAAAATGTATCTTTTTTAACTGGAAATCCAACTATATGTTTAAAATTTTTACTATTCTATTGTGAACTCGATTTTTTTATTCAGAATATTTTTCAGTTGAAAATTCATTTCTTACATCAAAAATTAAACTATTTTGCAAAAAATTAAATTTTTTATCTGAAAATGTAACTATTCTATTTCTGGTTAAATACTTATTTTTTAGTTTTATTATTCATTTTTAAAGTTGAAAATTTAACGATTTTGTTGAATGTTTTTAAAATAATTTTTTTAGTTGAAAATTAATCTGTTTTTAATAGGAAATAATTCTCCTCGTTTCATCTTTTTTTTTATTTAAAAATTTAACAATTTCGTTGAAAATGTGTTATTTTATTTTTGTCTGAAAATTGACCTTCCTCAGTTAAAAATTAATCTTCTTGGTAGAAAATTATTCTTCTTGTTAGAAATTCATCTATTTCAATTAAAAATTAATTTCTTTGGTTGAAAATGCATTTTTTCATAAAACTTCTTTTCTTTTGGTATAAAATGGTTGACAGTCAAACCATACAAAATTCTTAACAAATTGTTACAAGTTTTAGTTATTTTTGAATCGTTCCAAAATTTCTAAATATGTCCTAAACTTACTCAAATTGGAAAGCACATTTTGTTAACCAACATAAACTTTTACCAAAATTATGCAACAAATTGCGCGAGAAGGCTAGATAAGAATTAAGTTCTTGTTTTTTTTTTCTAAAATTATATAGAACATGGTAAAATTGCAAAAATTTTCTACACACTCTTTTACACTCCTTTAAAAATTTTTACAAAATAATACAAAAATTTGGTGTTCTTTTTTCAATTTTCTTTCGGAATTAATTCCATTCCATTGTTGGTAAAAATGTTTGTTTTTTTAAAATTGAAAATCCAATTACATGTTTAAAAATTTAACTATTCTGTTGTAAATTTGACATTTTTATTAAAAATATTTTTCAGTTAAAAATTCATTTTTTACATCGAAAATTAAACTAATTTGCAGAACATTAAATTTTGTATCTAAAAATGTACCTATTCTTTTTTTGGTTATATACTTATTTTCTAGTTGTAATATTCATTTTTAAAGTTGAAAATTTAACTATTTTGTCAAAGTTTCTTTTTTAAGTATTTTTTTAGTTGTAAATTCATCTTTTTTTGATAGGAAATAATTGTTTTCGTTTAAAAATTAATTTTCATCTACTTTAATTAAAAATTCATTCCTTTGGTTCAAAATGCATGTTTCGATCAAACTTCTTTTCGTATAAAATGGCTGAAAGTTCATGTAGTTTTTTCGAATTTGAAATAATTTGATGAAAATTTTTTAGCTGTAATTTTTTTTTTAATGATACTGTAACCGTTTTTCGTTGAAAATTTATCTATTTTGTTAAAAATTCGTTTTTTTGTTGTTTTAAAATTAATTTATAAAATTTTAAATTTCTGTTTTCTGTGGGAAATTATTGGTTTGAAAATTAAACTATTTGTTTGCAAATTCGATTTTCTGCTTGAAAATTTAAATATTTTTTTTAAACTTTGATTTTTTGGGTTTGATAATTGTTTTTAACTGAAAATGTAACTATTTAATTTTTTCTTGAAAGATTATTTTTCAGTTGAAATTCAACTATGTGGTTGAATATTCATGTATTTTATTGCAATTTTGTCATCTTTGGAATAAGTCTTTTTGTACGTAAATTCATTTCTTTGGTTGAAAATTAGACTATTTTGTTGTAGATTTAATTGTATTTTATTCAAAATTAAGAACAGTACACCGCACTATTAAGTGAGACTGCCACACGTAAAGCGCGTCACTTCGGAATAATCCCCGTTTGTGAAAGAGTGAAACCCGTAAAACCAAAAGTCACTCGCTATTTGGCCATGATTTGCGCCCATAATTTACGCATGCGCACACCTAATATCGTGCTACTAGAGGGGGCATCCGATAAGTCCGCAATTTCTGGAATTTTCCGCCCCTACAGCCCCGAAGTCATGGATACGGCGTTTATCAGACTAAAATGTACAATGACATTTAAAAAATATCGTGTTTTTCCAGCTGCAACAAACTTTTGTTAAGGAAAAAAGCTACGAATTGATAAGGGTACAGATCTGTACCGAAACGCGCCAAATCAACAAGTTCATGAAATAAACACGCTACCACTGGTATTAGCCACAAATGAAAAAGTTCATTCATTTAACCAGTCCAAATTAAAACAATTTTATTTTAAATTATTTTATTAAACATCATCAATTAAAGTATTTTGTAATAATTTAATATTCTGTGGTCTAAAATTAAATGAGAAGTTTAATCGCCTTGTCTATGAACCCGAAAATCATTCCGCACTTTTGTAACCAAGGATGTTGAGAGAAAAAGTATAGGTATCTACTGGACCCACTTTGTTTTTGGTACCAATTAGTAAGAATCATTCCATTATTAGTTCTAATGATTGAAATATCTAGAAAGTTAAGTGTGTAGTTTTTTTTCTTTTCAAAAGTGAATTTTAAATTGTTGAAAGAGTTAAAGGTTTCTAAAACTTCATCTAATTTTTATTTGCAAATAATTATGAATAAATCTTCCACATAGAACGGTATGTCAATATTTAAATTGGAAAGACTATTAATTTCGAGAGCATTCATGACGATGTCCGCTACCACAGCTGAAAACTGAGATCCCATGACTACTCGTTCCATTTGTTGGATATTTTTATTATTAAATTTAAAAAATGTGGATCTTAAACAATACTCAATCGCGTTAAGAAAATCATCTCATGATATGATAGTGTAAGTTAATTTGGAGGTAGGACTGTTAATAGTAAATTCTCCTCACTTAATTTTAGAGCACAGAATATTAAATTATTACCAAATACTTTGATAACGGTTACCCCATTAATCTCATTAATAGATAAATTAAAATAAGAATCAATTTCATATACAAACAACTAGGTAATAAGCAATCAACTAATTTGAACAATTTTACAGCTGTTCCATATATCTCAGGTTATTCTGAGATGAATTAAATCAACCTCATTTTTGTTTCCATCTCCTGAAGACAGATTGGACATTATCCAAAAAGGAATGTAGTTTATAAATCTAACTATCTAAATTATGATTGTTGTTATATTGGATACACATAAAACCTAAGATTTGAAAACTCCAAATTACCTAATTTCTACAGTTCTTTATGTAACCTTTAAATTTTCAATTTATTTCTCAATTTTAGTTCACTACAAAAATATTTTCTTAATGGTATAAATATATATTTTCATTACTGTTGACTTTGAGTACTTTCAAGGACACTCACCAAGCCGCAGACAGGAGATGTCTTTCAAACTACGCGTTAAGTTTTTGAAGCTTAAGAGGACGCTTTATTTTTTTGTGGAGTCTAGCAACATTCAAAAACTATAGAAGTTAATTGTAAAATATCGACTGACAAACTGATCAAAGCAGGCGTTCCGCAAGGTTCTGGCCTTGGCCCAGTATTATTACTATATTATATAATTTATGTACCAAAATCTAGCGGTGTAAAAATAACTACTGGCTGATGACACAGCAATTTATACATCGTTGTAACAGTGACATATGCCCACGCATTTAGATAAGGTACAAGGGCTATACGAGGGTGGATTGATAAGTTTCCGGCCTGACCAAGAGATGGCGCCACTAGGCCTACCTTGAGGTGGCGTTCTATAGTACCATCCTTAGATAGCTT
>NC_046664.1:114670994-114682934 GCF_010883055.1 Belonocnema kinseyi
GCCTTGGAGGAGATTATGTTGAGAAATAAAAAAAAAAAAATTCTTAAAAACGTTGTTTTTCTTGGTCAGGCCGGAAACTTATCAATCCACCCTCGTATATTGTAGCGCCCAGCGCACCAGTTCTTGTCATACTTTTTTACTACTTAGAATAAAGAAACGTCGCTCTGACTACGTGTCAGCGTGACCCCTTATTAAAAACTCAAATCTCTTCTTGTCCCCGTCACATTTTGGCGATCCTGCCAGGATGGTGGCAAACGATCACAGCTAAAACGATCAAACTGCACCATCTTTAAACTAAACATCTGGAGCGGGTCAAGAAAGATAAAGAAAAATTCTACAAGAATAAGGAAGAACTCCGAGGAGATATTTACGAATTTTTTCCTCGTACAAAGCAGGCAAGTAAGGAAACTGGTAAAATTAGAGGCTGAACTGAAGTAGGCCCTATCTTACGTAAACCAGTGTTCACGAAAACCTGAAAAAGGAACTTGGGTAAGCGACATACTGCTGTAAACCCTCGGGAGCAAATCCCAGAAGACGAAGCCACTGAAAGCCGCCGATACGCCGTGCCGTCACGCCTGGTTCACCATCCTCCTACGAAGAGAATAAGAAGAAGTTAGTAGCAGCAAGCAGGCGATACCTCGTACCGTCACGCCTAGTTCACCATCTCTACGGACGAAGAGGACAACAACGCAGCCGCTACAGCAAAAAAGTAAGCATTTAATTTAGATAAATAAGTGAATTTGTAAAAGTGCGGTCCTTTAAGTGAAAAATATTAGAAAAATTAAGAGTAGAACGAGAATTGTAAAGCGCGCGTTATAGAGATATCTATTTCTCGTAAAAACAGATAAGATAGCAAACCTGGCTTTCGACGCGTACAGGAAGGGCACATCCGTAGATTACGATACCCAAACTAGTGACTCTGGCTCGACAAACATGTTACACGAAACCAGTACGCCCTTCAGAACCGCGACATTGGCATGCCCCGCATCCTCTCCTACTCCTCCGACAACAGAACAGATGCTACAAACCATCTTAGCCAAAATGAATAGTTACGAAATTAGTATGAGTTTTTTGACAAGGGAAATGGAAAATAGGGTGGAAGAAATCAGAACTATAGCGGGCCGAGTCGGATTAAGAACCCAGGTGCAAACAGATAGGGAGGATCCGGAACATCAGACGAAGAAATAGGAAATAGCAGTAATCGAAACAGAGAACCTAGCTGTCCTACATAGATAACTAATCGCTCTAGCGGCTCTAGACTCTACGCGAATCCCCAAATCCAAAAGCCTATTAATCACAATAGTGAAGTACCTAATAATATTGTCCGGCCTACGCCCTCCGCGAATCCTGCAATCCAAGAGCCTAGCTTTTATAACAGGGAAGCACCCAACCGCCCTATTGGGGCTATGCACCACGCGAACCCTCAAAAAATAGAACCAGTCTATCAGAATAGGGAAGTATTCAGTCACCCCGTTCGCCCTATGCTTCCTATAAACGTTCGAAATGAAGGTGCCATCCAAGCCAAGGATATTATACGTACTATTAAACCACTTAACGGGCAAGATGACGTAGGGACAGAAGATTTCATCCAAATTGTAAAAAAGGCGAAAAAACTGTGTAGTCAACCCGATCTCTTATTAGACTTTGTGATAGCCGAAAAAATTCTAGGAAACGCGGAAAGATCTGTCAGATTTACCACCATCAATTCATACGAAGATCTTTTCAAAATGAAAATTATGGAGCAATGGAAAGAAAATTAGCGATCAACATCGAAGAGAAAGAATGTCTAAAAAGATTTCTATTGAACCTTAAACGCGAGATAGGTCTGCAAGTAAAAGTTCAAAAGCCCGGTAATGTAGTAGACGCGCAAAATCATGCCATAGAAATGGAGATGTGGCTGCGAGAAGCTCAACCAACGAGAATTCAGACAAGATTCAGAGCGCCAGTGCGACATGCACCTCAAATCCCTCAAAAAACATTTTCACCCCCCCCCACAAAAAGTGCAGCATACAACTTATAGATTGCTCGTCGACTCTGGGTCATCCATAAAGCTTATCAAAGAAAAAACGATACCGTGAGGCAACACCCCTTTTCGGATGAAAAAGAACTTCCTTATGGGTCACGATAAACATTGATCGACGGAAGCAGTATACCTGAACTATTTTAATAAAAAACATCTTTTCCATGTAGTTCACAACGACTTCCCATTACCTGAGGAAGGTATAATAGGAATACCTTTTCTCATGAAGTTCCAAAGGTACGCCATCACCCCAAGATTTTTAATACTCGAAAAGTTCAAACTGCCACTACACATCGATGGAACTTATGGCCCTGGGAGAACCGCAAAAGTGAAGAGCATCCAGCTAGAATCCAACTTAGACGCAGACGTTTGGATCGAAGAAGACAAAAATGTACCGTCCGGAATTTACAGAATACAAAATAGAAAATTACAAGTACCTTTCTTCAATTATTCCAATAGGCCGATGAGAGTGACTATGCCCAGTTACGAGCCCATTGATAGGATAACAAAAATCTCAGAACAGAAAATAACGAAAATTGAAAAGACTGCCAACTCAAGGATTTTTAATTTATTAGAAAAAACCCGGATGGATCACGTGGAGTCAGAACTAGCCGACCCCGTTTGGCGAATAATTTAGCAATACACCGGTGTATACACCTGAGATGGAGATCATATACCTTGCACCAGTTTAACAGAACACGAGATCATTTTAAAACCAGGTAAAATTGTTAATATAAAATCTTATAGTCCGCCAGAAACCAGAAAAATTACGTAAAAGAATAGGTGGCCTCTTTACTCCAGCAAGGCATAATAAGGCCTTCAAGCTCACCTTTCAACTCACCGATATGGGTTGTACCCAAGATAGGTGGAATATTACGAATGGTTACGGATTACAGGGGAGTAAACCTCGATACCGATCAGGATGCCTACCCTTTACCTGTAACAGATGACATCCTAGATCACCTGGGTAAATCAAAATTCTTTTATGCATTCGCTCTTTCATCAGGGTTTCATCAAATACCTATGAAGGAGGAATCTAAAAAGTATACAGCTTTCTTCACAAAAGACGAACATTTTGAATTTAACAGGATGCCTTTTGGTCTAAAAAACGCTCTGGCTACTTTCCAACGCATGATGGATCAAGCCTTACGATAACTCGTCGGAAAGCACAGTTTTGTAGACCTAGATGATATGGTCATCTTTGAACAAACCATTAAAGAGCACAACCAGAATTTAATATTATTATTCGACCGACTCAAAGAGAACGGATTAAAATTGCAACCTGCAAAATGCGAATATCTGAGACCCGAACTAGAATACCTTATCGCCGAAGGTGTTAAGCCTAATCCAAATAAGGTCAGCGCGGTAAAAGATTTTAAAACACCTAAGAACATGAAACAAGTACAATCCTTTCTAGGGCTAGCAGGTTATTACCGTAAGTTTATAAAAAACTTCTCGCATATAGCTAAACCCCTAACCAAACTCACAAAAAAAGACAAACCTTTTAAGTGGACCACTAGACATCAGCTAGCGTTCGATCAACTCAAGAACGTATTATTTACAGCGCCAGTACTTCGATACCCTGATTATAGCAAAGAATTCGTGCTCACTACGGATGCCTCAAATGTAGGACTAGGAGCCGTCCTAAGTCAGGATGGCCACCCCTGCTGCTTCATATCTAGGACTCTCTCAACGGAGCCGAGCAAAATTACTCGGCTACGGAAAAAGAGTTACTGGCCATGGTATGGGCCACGCTACGTTTGAGACAGTACCTCCTGGGAAGAACGTTTCGAATACAAACTGATCACCAAGCCCTAAAGTGGCTTCACAATGTAAAGAATCCCTCATCCAGATTACTACGATGGAGGTTAAGATTGGAAGAGTACTCGTACAATCCGATCGAGCACATAAAAGGAAAAGAAAACAAGGTGGCTGATTGGCTTTCTAGATTGTTTCCAATAAGAAAGGACCCATTACAGGAAGCTATGCAGAATGCCGAGATAAGCCCCGAGGAACTGGAATCCAGAATACCCGATATAGAAATGCTTGACGCCTCTAGCGTTGAAGCAGATTTGACAACTCCTCCCCCGCATCAGTTAAACTTCGAGAAACCATCTGCGAAGGAAAAACCGAAACCAAAGATAATCAACGAGGAGGTGTTAGCTGGACTCGATAGGGAAGCGGAGAAAGAAGGAACGTCCCCAATACCGACGAAAGAAAATCTCCCTGAATATGATGAAGAGTTATACGAACAGTTCCAGAATTGGCTCAAGGAAATCGGTGAAAATAATGCCTTAAAGAAACCAAACGCAGGAGGAAAATTGTGGAGAAAAATCCAAAAACGACCCTCAAACGATCAAAATCTAGAAATCCTACCAGTCTATGATGAAAGAACGTGGCTTACACGGATTAACGAGTTAGTAGGTGACTTTAAGAATCGGAAATTGACAATAGCCAGATTACACTTTATGGATCCTACCATAACACTTTTAGCAAAAATTAAAATTGAACAATTTATCCATTTCTTTAGCCGAAAATTATTTAAATGTTTACTACTGCTGCTCAACGTTGAGCGAACTGACCCAACAAGAGAAACTCGAAATATTAAAAAAGGAAGCACATGGCTCTATTTCTAATCAATATTTTGGTGAAAATAAAACTATCAACAAAGCCAAACAGTTGGGAGAATGGAAAAATATGGAAAACGATATTTGCGACTACGTAAAAAAGTGCCCCAGATGCCAACTCCAGAAGACTACGCGAATTAAGAGACAGGCCGAAGCTATCGTACCTGACACACCTGTTGACCCAAATGATTAAGTCGCAATGGAAATTTTCGGGCCCCTTCCTATCACGAAAAGTGGAAACGAATACATACTTAGTGTACAGAATCAACTGACCAAATATTTGATGCTAATACCACTAAAAGATGCTAGGGCTGAATCCATTATCGAGGGACTTTCAATCATTTTATTTATATATTCGGAGCCCCGAAATCTATCCTGACAGACCAAGGAGCAAACTTCGTTTCCGAACTAGTCCAGAATTTCAAGAATCTATTATGAATAAAGGACGTAAAAACAACTACTTATCACCCCCAAAGTAACGGTAATTTAGAAAGATCTCACTCTGTTCTGAAAGATTTACCGAGTACCTGTATCCAGGAAACGCGAACCAAGTGCGACCAAGTATTAAAAATAATTACTCTCGCTTACAATACCACTAAGCAAGATGGAATTGGTATGAGTCCGTTCAAAGCCACGTTTGGCAGAACCGATGCTAATTTGCCGTCAACTTTGGCCACTACTCCCAATTTGAAATATCAGGACTTGCTCGATATGTGGAAAGAAAGGCATCAGCAGTACTTACAGAAAGCAAAGGAAAAGCTAAAACTTCAGAAAGAGAAATACAAAAGGTACCAAGATTCCAAAATAGTGTTACCGAAATCTATCTATGAAGCGGGAAACCTGTTCAAGTTCGTCAACCATAATGCGACTAACAAACTCTCTGCAAGTTGGAAAGGTCCCGCAACCATAATCGAAAAGCTAGATAACAATAACTACATAATATTGTTTAACACCGAAAGAAGGAGAATTCACGCTAACCAGATCATATCTTATTTTTTATAGAATGAAGATCTTGGCATTTCTGACAATTCTGACACAAATCTGGACAACGAAAGGAAATTACACCCTGACACCTATTACCGGAAACATATGTATCGAGGAAATAGGAACAGCTCATATTTACCACGAAACCTGGAAGCTAATGATAAACATCAATGATTCCAGCCTACAAGAAAAGTTAGATATAGTTCGCGATATAATGAGACTCGCGATTCGACCGTGTTATTCAAACTGCGTTGAAGAAAAAGAGGTTAGATTAACAGGCGAAAGGTATGAGAGGGCCGAAAATAAACTTCAACTACTCAACCAGGTGATGGGTAACAAACGACACAAAAGAGGATTAATAAACGCAATTGGGGACATAGCTAAGACACTGTTCGGAACTTTAAGTAATAACGACCTTGAACATATTAATGAGGGTTTCGATCAATTATACAAAGACAATAAAAATATGGCTCAAGCCTTGCAGAACCATACCAAAATATTAAAAGTATTATTGGATTCTTCTTCGATTAATTACGGTGAATTAAAAACTCAATTAAAACAATAAATAAGGAACGCTGAACAATTCAAAAGAAGCCTCAAAAATAATAATACGAGAAATTTATTTGTAACAACAAAAATTTTAACTTGTGCAATTTTAATAGAAGAATTAGCAGAAGATATTACTACATTATTAACAGCTATAAATAACGGAAAGCATGGAATTGTGCACCCCGAGATACTATTCGGGGATTCGAAATAATGCATAGAACTAATTATCACCCCGAAGCCGACCCCGAAAATTATCAGCACATTATCGATATCAGCGAAGTCAATGTAGCGATCTTCAAGCAATCTCTCATATATGTCATCAAAATACCCATATTAGAAAAAGAAGAATACATTATTAACCACATAATCCCTATTCCACAAAAAATACAAAATACTCACCTCGCCCTCATTCCCGAACACGAATTTATACTGATAAAGACACACTAAATAAATGTCAAGACTTAGCCAACTATAAAATTATCCATCGAAATCAACCGGATTATAGACTAATAGAGACAGACAATTGCGACGCCAGTATAATGAAAAAATTACAAGAGGAAGCCAGGTGTACCTTTTCACCTTTAAAATTACACAGCGAAAGTTATATTTTAACCAACAAAGGTTACATAATACTACCTACGCGTAGACTTAACTTAGACCTCGTATGCGGAAACTCATTAACATCGGTAAAATTAACCGAAAATACTCTAGTTCAAGGACCAGGATGTACAATTTTGATAGATAATGTACAATTATATTTAGAAAGAAACTTAGAGTATAAAAAATCTTTTATAAGCAATATGTCATATAATGTACCTTACGATAAAAATTCACTAGATATATTAGAGGACCATCTTATCACTCTACTTAGAGAAGTAAACGTCGATGTACTTAAACAAATGAGACTGATTTTAGACGACACCGAGAATTTGTTAAGTAAAATAGAGAGTCAACATCGATTTTTGACTTCGTGAGAGAAAGCTCTCAAATGGTTAAAATACCTAGGATATGCTAGTATAATATTAATCACGCTATATACATCCTACAAATGTGGATTCTGGAAATTGATATCAAAATGTATTCCAAAAAAGATGTGCGTATTCTGTGTGAAGACCAAAGTTCATAATGCTCCTTCGCCTACTGTAATTTACTCTAACAACCTTCCAGTAGAAGAAGCTTCTCTGCACATGAAAAATAAAAAAGTTACATTTTATTAGAAGGGTTTAGGGACTAAAGTCTGTCTACCAAGGAAGGTGTAACAGTGGCATACGCCCACGCATTTATATAAGATAGAAGGGCTATATATTGTAGCGCTTTGGCTCAGCGCACCAGTTCTTGTCATACTTTTTTACTACTTAGTATAAAGAAACGTCGCTCTAGGTGTCAGCGCGACCCCTTTTTAAAAACTCAAATATCTTCTTGCCCCCGTCGTATTGTCTCGGCGTAAAAGAATTGGGATAATCAAATTGGAAAAGTATGTACTCGAATTAGAAAAATAATTTTTTTAGATGGAAGCTTAAGATAAACACGGACAAAACTGAACTTGTGATATTTTCTCATAATTATGGTGATAAAAATATTCCAGAGTTAAAAATGTATAATGAAACTATTAAGCCGTGTAAACATGCTAATACTAGACTCCAAACTTAGCTATAGCATACGTTCCACAAACGCGCGTAGTAAGACAGCTGCTGTGATAGGCTCTCTTTACTCTATTTCAGGCAGTAAAAGTAAAATGAACACACACAATAAAATTAGTTTATTCAATGGATGTTAGACCAATAATGCTATACGCGGCACCTATATGGGGAAGCACGTTTAAAACATAGAAAAACTTCAAAATATACAGAATAAGTGCATGAGAATGGCCATTAGGGCAAAAAGAGAGACAAGAATCCCCGAGTTGCACTAAAAAAACTAAAATCTCTACAGTCAAACAGGAAGAACTCGAAAACTATTTTCGGGTAAAGTCGCTTAAGATAAGAACCAAAAAAATGCATAACACACCTATGTAACAAAAACCTAAGAACAGTAAAGAACATTTTTAACTAACTAACTCGATAGGTAGTCAACCGCCAGCTTCCGAACGGACTGAACGTATTACACCAACCAAGCTCTTTCGGCTTTCCTCAGCCTAAGCTGGAGAATAAACAGACTTAACAACTTTTTCCTAATTCGCAAAAACTTTCTCCTGAAGATTATCTTTTTATTTATAAATTTTATTATTTGCTTAAAAATTTAACTATTTTTTTTTAAAGACATCCTTTTTGGTGCTAAATTTAACTATTTTGTTAACAAATTCGCCTTTTTGTGTTAAAAATTCTGCTTTTTTGGTAGAACAGTATATTTTGGTATAAAATTTATATTTTTTGCTAATAAGTCAACTGCAATCTTTTTAGATAAAAATTCAACTTTTTTTTTTGAAAATTTGTCTTTTTTATTTAAAAATTCAACTGTTTAAGTAGAATTTTCCATTTTTTAAATAAAAATGCAACTTTTTGGTTGAAAATTTAACAATCTTGTTAACAAGTCATACTTTTCGGGTAAAATATGTTTTAGAAGATATTTCATCTATCTTCAAGAAAAATGCAACTTTTCCGTTACAAATTGAGCCTCTTTTTAGAAAGTTTGTCTTTTTGATTTTAAAATTCACTTGTTTTAGCAGCAATTATATCTTTCTTGGATAAAAATGCAACTATTTGGTTGAAAATTCAACAATTTTGTTGAAAAGTCAATTATTTTAGTCGAAAACTCTGCTGTTTTGTTGAAAAATTAGATATTTCGTAGAAAATTGACTTTTTGTTTACATTTATTATGTTGGTATTGAAACGGCAATTAAAATCTTTTCTGAATGAAAGTTTAACTTTTTTTGATTTGTTTCTTTTTCATAGTAAATATCATATTTTTAAATAGAAATTCTACCTTTGTTGGATAAAAATGCAAATGTTTGGTTCAAAATTTAAGTATGTTGTTAAAAAGTCATACTTATTATTTAAACATTCTACTGTTTTGTTGAAAATTTAACTATTGTATAAAAAGTTTACTTGTTGTTTGAGACTTTTGTTTTGGTTTTGAAAATTAAATTTAAATCTTTTTTACCAGAAAATTCAACTATTTTTTTTTAACTAAAAAAAGATGAATTCGTAACGAACAATGTTAAAGATTTCTATTATTATTCAAAATTATTTCTTCTTTAAAATTTTGACAAATTCTGACTGAGGCGGGACTTTTTTTAAAATTCCATTCTTCTAAATTCATTAAAAAATTTCCGCTCTATGTAAAAAATTCCCTGTTTCAAGTAAAATTATATTTATTTACGGAAACTCCCGGTCCTAAAATACAAACCATAATTATTTTCTAAAATTCCCTGTTGCAAATCAGATAAATGAGGAGTAAGCGAATAAAACGGGATAAACTCATTTTTTGAGAAAATTACAGTTTTTGCATATTTGGAATATCATCAGTTCGATTATCAAACTTATCACAGTGAAAGAATGTGATAGAGCAACAAAATTGCAAAAGGTTTATCTTTTAATAGAAAAAAACTATTTCTTTCATATTTAAAAAATTTCAGGATCAGACTCAAGCTAAATAATAAAAATAATGAGTCAAATAATAAAAAGCAAGCGGTAGTTTCTCGGGTTTTTACGGTAAAATCGATAACATCTCTATAAGTGCATCAAATGATAGTTGCACGTGGACAAGTAAATGTAATAATATTAAAGGCCGCACTTAACTCTAGAAGACCACGCATTCTTTACCCTAACTTAGCCTAACTTACGCCAGTTCCCGTGAATAAAAATATGTTAGAAGCAAATAAAAAAAAATTATTTGAAAGATATAACATTTTTTGCCATAGGCATCACGAAAAATGGTCGAAAATTCAATGTCACGCAAAAAAAATTCTTATTTTTTTAATTATTGAAAAAATGCACCAATCCTTGCAGGAGAGGATACCGACTGCTAAAAAAAAATATATCGATTTTATTCGCTCGAAAAAGTTGAATTTTGGAAAACATGAAAGTGATAAATTTTCACAAGCCCTCGAATTTCGCCATATAGAACAATCCACGTAAACAATTGCAAATAAATAAATATTTTTCAGCATAACTATAGTGAAATGGAATCAGTAAGGTCTCTGGTACACGGCTAAAATAAAATAATGGAAATAACTGTAAGTTTCATAAGTATAACAAATAAAATAATACTATAATAATAAAATAAAGACACAAAGAGATGAGATGGTACAATAAAAACCCGTAAATATTTTGATCTGCATGTTTTATTAAAAATATTTAATATAATAATAATATATGATAAAGAATATCTGCTTTCCTTTTCTAAGCGATCAATGTATCCGTCTGACTCGCAGTCTTCGTATTCTGGTTCCAAATTTCCAAATGCCAGACGCACGTCATTTGCGGATCTGTTGGAACGCAGTTTTATTGTGACTAGAAAGAAGATGAAAATTTGTTTCTTTTATTTATATTTATTGACATTTATTATTTATATTTATTTATATTACTTATATTCCATTTACACTTGGAATCTAACTAAAGGAACTCGCAGTTCACTCTCAGTACTCTACGAGGTGTTTCGCTTACCTTCGATTATAAAAATGCCCAAGTAAAACACGAGACGACGTTTAAAAATTGAAGAAATTGATCAAATATTTTTTATCGAAGAGAAAAATCCAACCGAAATAGTTCAAATGGCCCTTGCGTTCGGAGCAACAGAATGTTTTGTTTGATTTCAGGCAAGGAGCCTTCGAACCATGTCCGCATCCAGACTTCAATTGGATTCCCAGTGTATAATATTTTTTTTTTTTTCAAAGTTTTTTTTTTTTTCAAAGTTTTTTTTTATTAATTTTTTTTTCTTCAAAATTATACATTGTTTATTATTGTAGTAGGGAGCTTGCGATCACCTTTAAAAATAAAAAAAAATCATACTCACAATTTTTCGGAAAAACTGATGGTTAAGCCACTCTATGGTCCCATGGACCGACATCACACTTTTAAAGTTTTCATTGCCGCTGCTACTACGAAACAGAGCTGCGTAGAATGCCTTACTGTTAGGGACCTACCTTTGGTTTTTCCCATATACTCTTACTGTATGTAATTTTTAGTTTCCAGAAATGTTTTGCTTTTCATTTTCCTTGATCATTAAGAGGGTCCTAGTGAATCAGGTCAAAAAATTTGACTTTTTTTATAAATCACATCTAAAATATGTGTCGAAGACGAGGGTAAAAGTTTTTTTCGAAATTGGAAGCCGTTCAAAAGTTACAACCGTAAACCGGAGCAGGTATACGGAGCGCACGAGAGCCCGCTCAGCAGGGCGGGGCAGCGTTGACTTTCGCATCCAATATCCTCGAGCCCAGCTGCTACTTGGCTCTTTTGTCTATTAGACTGTAATTAGTTAAAGAAGAGACAGGTGTGCTGTATGGTCTAGACATAACAGATTGATAGTGAGACCACTTTTTTATTATGAATTACGAGGTGTGTTCAAAAAATAAGGTGACTTTATGGTTTTCTCAAAAAATATTCCTTTATTCCTCAATATTTATGTTGTCCCCTTCATATTAATCCCCCTCAGATACAATACACTTGTGCCAACGCTTTTTCCAATCATCGAAGCACTTCTGATAATCATTTTGTGGTCTAGCCTTGAGTTCTTTCAGCGATGCAGTTTTTATCTCCTCAATCGTTGAAAATCGATGACCTTTCATGGGTCTCTTCAGTTTTGGGAAAAGAAAAAAGTCAC
>NC_046664.1:114683034-114689692 GCF_010883055.1 Belonocnema kinseyi
TTTACGTATCGCCTCTCGCAAACGGCGCATAACTTGAAGGTAATACTCCTTATTGACCGTACGACCTTGTGGTAAGAATTCCTGATGCACTACGCCACGGTATTCAAAGAAGACAATGAGCAAAACCTTCACATTTAACCGAACTTGACGTGCTTTTTCGGTCTTGGAGACTCAGGATGCTTCCACTGAGACGATTGGGCTTTCGTTTCGACGTCATAACCATATACCCACGATTCATCCCCAGTTATAACCCTTTTGAGAAAATCAGGATCATTATTGACTTCATTCAACATCTCCTGAGCGATGGTCCTCTGCCAGAAAAACAACACGAGCTATATAGTAAAAACTGTGAACATATGATCGTGACGAGTGTACCAACACAACAAAACAAAAAATTTAAAACTTAAATATACGTAGCCCGCGAAAATTGAAAAGTCACCTTATTTTTTGAACACACCTTGTATATACAATAAATTTCAAACGCGTTTTTCTCCAAACACGATTTTTTCAAACTGCTACCATAATATCTCAAAAAGTAGTTAACCGATTCTGCTCAAATTTTCACAGTATCTTTAGTACATAAATAGCTAAAATTTGAACTAAACTAATTAGGATTGCTTCGTTAGCTTTTTTTTACCAGCTAAATAGACCCCAAAAAAGTGCAAAAAATAAATTTTGTTCTGAGGCGTAAAATTTTTGTTTTGAATTCAGACTTCATTTTAGTTCCATGTAGAGCCTCAAGTCTCACAATTTGTCGAAAGCCAATAAGAATTATATACAGATTATAAATTATTTAATTGAATTGGTTTGTCAGAAAAAAAATTTTTCCCAAAAAGCGTTTAAAAAACAGCCTTCACACTAGACGACCCCCTTAATATTCAAATACCAGCATTTTATTCACGTAAAATTTTAACATAGAATCTTTTCTAAGTGGTAAAAACAGTATTTCAGATATAAATTTAAAAATTTCAAATTTATTAATTTATTTTGAAGAAAAAAATTCGTTTCTACTATAAAAATGTCTTTTTAACGAAATAATAAAATTCTGTATAAAATTGTTGAATTTTCACCATAAAAAAATTCTCAACAAAAAAGTTAATATTTCAATTGAAAAAGATGAAATTTATATGAAAAAAAAAGGAATTTTAAATTCAAAAAGACGAATTTTCAATAAATAAAGATTTTTCACTCAACAAAGCAATACAGGTTTATCTAAATTGTTCAACTTTCAAGCCAAAAGACCAATTTTCTCTAAAAAATTAAATTTTCAAACCAAAATGACTTGAGCAAAAAATTAATATTCCACGAAACTGATGCATTTTGAACCAACAATTATGAAATTGCAAACCAAGAAAATTATTTTTTACTGAAAAAGGAGAATTTTCAACTGAAAAAGATAAAACTTTTAACAAATTAAAAAGTTACATTTTCCGTTAAAAAATTAATTTGAAAGAAAAAAAGGCTTTTCGACTAAACAATTAAATTTTCAACTAAAGAAATAATCCTTGATCACAAAAATAATTTTGGAACAATGTAGTTTAACTTTACCTAATTGAATTATCAATTAAAAAAGATTATTTTTTAACAAAATAGTTCAAATTTCTTTGGAGCTCATTTAAAACGTTGTTACGATTAAACTCTTCAAATTCGGTTTCGTTCCTCAACTAATTCCAAGCCACATTTACGCTCGGCCCGTCATTTATACATTAAAATTTAACAAATCGACTTAGAAATAAAATTGTTTTAATGGAACAATCAACATTATAACATTGTTTATTAACATTGTTCAATGTTTAGTTTTTTTACTTGTTAATATTTAATTTATAATTGCTGATTTTAAATGAACAATCACATATTTCTAAATACAGTGAAACCCCTTAATAGCCCTCCCTTCTCTAGCCCTTCCGAGAATTGACGCCGCGCCGCAGGTAGGTGTAACAGGAGCTGCGCGGAGTGCGCGGGGTCTGCGGTTGTCACTCGGGCGAGCAATCAAGCGTGAACAAACAAAAGCGAAGTGGCCTATAATGAGTTAGTTCTCACCCATCTTAAGCCCCAAAATCAACGCTATAGAAGAGTTTCACTGTACTAAAAAGGCGACGCCGCGTAATCTCCCACACGGATTTCGCTGGGAATACGTGTGAGTGTTCTTTGAGACATCATGAAAAAAAAAACATTCAGCATTTATCCGATTGGGGACCCGTTTTTGAGATATAAATTTTCAAAAATTGAGGAGCACTCGCTCTACCGACTATCGGATCTCGCGAAGTCCGAGCGTGCCAGCCGCATTTGCTTAGTGGAAACAGAAACAATAATATTGACGGTATAAATAATATTATCTTAAACACTGCAGAAGAACTCAACAACGAGATGGAGCTAACAAAAATAATAAACGAACCCTGACCCTAGTTAGTGACACAAATCCTTCCTAGAACCCTAAATACGAAAATGACAAAAATTTTTGTTGTAACATTTATAAACTCAAAAACATTTTAAAAAATTAAAACAAATGACCATCCGGAACGGACGGACTCTCAAACATTGCAAAGAGGAACATACCAACTAACATTTTGCAAGGATAAACGATAATTTTGAACAATATGTTGAATAACAACCATTTCCCGGATAAATTAAAAACTGCCAGAGTAAAAGCACTAAAAAAGAAAAGCAAAGATAACAAGCTCCTAGGAAGATACAGACCAATTAGACCTAACCCCACAACGTTAACGGCAACGTGATACGGATAAGGCCAATCTTCAACTGAGATGTTCATTTGATGATAAGGAACGTAAAAATGGGTGCCTTACAAGTCGGAGTGGATGCGTTTAGCGGTGGCGACCTGCCAAAGGTGTCAATTTTTGACAGTTAACTAACATGGCTCGGAGAAGGTAGAAAATTGGTGTATATTTAGGGGATTAAATTAGAAATAGCACCTGCTCATTGCCATGCACTTACCTGGATGCAAAAGTGTTGCTAGGCGACTTTGAAGTCGTCGGACATTCAGGTGAAATGCCTTGAAATTGATTTTACAGGAAAAAGTATGAAACAAAAGTTGTCCCACTCCCAGAGATACATATTTAAGAAGTCAAAGCTGCTGACCATCAGGCAGCATATTTTTGAGAGAATACGGATACTATCTAACCCTAAGAGAAGTCTAGAGCGGAGGGACAGGTGGGTCAGAGAAAATCAACAGTTTCTCTCTGACCCATCTCGACTCTTCCAAGACCCTCCAGTTACTGTCAAACACCCACCCAAACCAGAGGAGGTCGAATTATTTTGGAGAGAAGTCTACGAAGTGCAGCATAGACTGGACGAAGACTCAGAAAATATAAATAGCTTCAAGGAGTTATGTGTTGCCCTCATAACACCTGATAAAGAATGCCCACCCATCACTACCGAAGAGGTGAAAAAAGTATTAAGAGGGATGAAGAACTATTCTGCACCGGGATCAGATTGTATCAAAATCTTCTGGTGGAAGAAGTTTTCTTCAACCCATCAGCATTTTTCCCGTATTTTCACCTCATATTTGAAGTCGGAAGAACCGATTCCTGCCGAAAATAGGCAACTTAGCTGACCCGAAGAATTACAGGCCAATAACTTGTCTGAACACACTTTATAAGATATTCACAGCTATCCTAAATGATGGGATTGTTCGGGCACTTGATCCTGTGTGGCAAGAAATGTATGAACAACGAGGCTCAAAGAAAGGCGTAGCCGGATGTCGGGAGAACCTGCTCATCGATAGATATGTCTGCAAGGATGCAGCATTCTACCAGCGTGACCTATCGATGGCCTGGATTTATTATTGAAAAGCTTTTGATTCGACCTCCCATAGACTTATCATCTGTCTTTTGGATATCTTAAAGGTTCATCCGCAAATAGTTAGGTGCATAGAGAGATTGGTGCCGCTTTGAAAAACCAGATTTACTATCACATCTGGAAAAAATCGTGTGACAACTAACAAGGTCACCATTCAGAGAGGTGTCTTTCAGGGCGACACCATGAGCCCACTGCTCTTTTGCCTTACATTATTGCCACTATCTCTAGCACTTCGCCATTCCGACGGGTACTTGTGCGGCAAACCTGCAGATCGAAAGTACAAGGTCACTCATGTATTTTACATGGACGATCTTAAGATCTATGCTAAAAACAAAGAGCAACTACATCTAGCTCTAGGGATTGTCGAACGATATAATAGGAAATTGGAATGGAGTTTGGGTTTGACAAATGCGCCAAGGTTTATTTGAAGCGAGGAAAACTTAATGGCATCCCTGAAGATCCTGAGCTCGTTGATAGAAGCGCTATACGACACCTTTGCGCTGGAGAGACTTATACATACCTGGGCGTGCCACAGAGCCGCATTCAGGATGTGACATCTATAAAGGATACTGTCCGAAGCAGATACAAACGTCTCATCCGGCAGATTTGGTCTTCCAAACTGTCGGCGAGGAACAAAGTATCTGCAATGAACATGCTTGCCGTCCCGGTACTACTCTATTCATTTGGAGTAGTTCCATGTACAGCACATAGAGTTGCAAATGGAAGAGACCCTCTTCTTAAAATGGTCAGGAATCACGAAGAAGTGGGCAAAGGAGCGTTTCTGTACGAAGCAGCGGAGGAGGCTGCTGAAACACTCGGACTTGATTTCAGTATTAGGGGTGAGCAAAATGCATCAAATCTTATCTATCTCGAGTACTCACTCCTGAAAGCCCGGATTATGAAAACACAAGAGAAAAAATTTCGTGAACAGCTCCTCGATAAGAGGATGCACGATATCTTCCACAGAAATGTGAAGCATCAGTCAATGTCTTGTGAGCTAACGTTTGCTTTCCTTAAATCGCCCGGATTGAAGTCTGGTACGGAGGCTGACTCTTTTAAAATAAAAATGCCAATATGATGGTGTTTCGTTCAGACAATGTTCGTGGTGTAGCAATCATTAATGTTTTGCACATGCTTCAATGATAAGGACAAGTCCAAATCATGTTCGCCAAACGTAGAAAACTGCGACAGAAACTAACCAGCAGAAGGATAAACTTTTACCTTGACGCAAATGTGACTAAACCTTTTTTACATTCTTATCGTAATGAGAAGGTACTGGTTTTATGTCAAATTTCACTTAGTCGGTTTCCATCAAATCTCCACGTTTTGAGACCCCCTGAGTCAGAAGAAACGATTTTAACGAAGGTTTCTGTCTGTCTGAAGTCTGTATCCTGTAGGTACGATAACTTTCGAAAGATTCATCAAATTTGATTCTGCTTTGGCCCACTTTTTAAGGCCTTAAAAGATAGACCGAGTTCGCAAAACAGCTATTTTGTATGAATATTCAAAAATTGTGCGAATTTGCAAAATATTCGAGAGTATTTATTTTCAAGATTTAAAAATTCTATGTATGACTATTTATGGTATTCGGAAACTCGAACAATTAATTCCTTTAGTTTTTTCGATAAAAGGAAATTATCAGAGTTACAGCATTTTCAAAATAAAAAATAAAAAACCAAAATGAACATTTTAGGCTATAAACAACACAAGATATAAAAAAAAACGTCAAAAGAAGAAACACGTTGATTGTGGATGCTGAGTTTTTCTGTTATTGGTGTGAAATTTGAGATGAGTGGATTGTTGAGGTGTGTAGAAAGATATGGATGTGAGAGATTAATTGAGGGATTGTAAGATTCAAAAGGGGAGGTAGATATTTTTTAGGATTGAGACAGATTTATGTGGAAGTTGAGGTTACGTTGGTTGGAGCTTTATGAAAGGGTAGGAGGACTGGGTTGATCGGGTTGGTAGTAGCAATGTTGGGTAGCGATGGAAAAGGATAGAAGCTGGGAAGGATAGAAGGCGGGAGCGTTTGAATTGGATTCATGGCTAGCGGAGCGAGTATCATCGCGGAACAAACGGATTTAGAGCAGGAAGTGTTTAGTACGCTGAAAGAGGAGATCAAAGATGGTTTATCTTGAGCTAAAATATACAGGGAGATAAGAAAGGAGAATATACACGCTCAGGAGGTGAAAGGGGAACGGTAATTGATTATGTGATAGTGGATGATGAGATAAGAGAGAAGGTCAAGAAACTAAAGGTAGGTGATTATATTGATTCGGATCACTTGCCCTTAAAAGTGTCATTAGAGGGACAAAAAAGTAGTAACAATATGAATAAAGGGGGGGGGGGGGCAAAGTTAAAAAGTGTCGGAAAATCGGATTGGTCAAGGAAAGGAAAAGAACAGTTTAGAGAAAAGGTCATAAATATCAAAATGGAGAGAGAAATGTGGTCTGAGAAAGAGGCGGAGAAAGCTAGGACGGAAAAAGAGTTATTAAAGGTAGTAAATAGAGAAGGAAAAGGAAGAAGAGTAAACCAAGATATTGAAATTGTAAAATGGAAGAAATATTTATTGGATTTGCTAGGAGTAGAGAAAGAAGTTAGACAGGGAGAAAAATGTGGTAGAGAAAGAGATGAGGATGAGGACATAACGAGGGAAGAAATAGTCAAGGATTTAGGAATAATGAAGGATGGTTTAGTCGGAGAGATTGAAGATAGAAGTTGAAGAAAAAAAGTTCGAGCTACCGAATCAGACAGAGTTTAGAAAAGGAATGGGGTTATTGTACAACATATATGTTCTGAACTATCTAGTAAATTAGAGGATTATAAGGGGGAAAGGGGCAAT
>NC_046664.1:114689792-114694127 GCF_010883055.1 Belonocnema kinseyi
AAGGGAATAAAGTTAGAAGAAGTAAAAGAATTTAAATATTTGGAGTATATCTTTCAAACGAATGCAGATCGTAGAGCTCATATAAGAGAAAGGGTAAAAAAAAGCAGCAGGGTTAATAGAACAGATATCAGGAATAGAAAAAACAAGGTTTACAAAAATTGGAGGAGGAGAATGTGGTTATTTAATACGCTGGTATAGTCTGTATTAGGTTATGGAGCAGAGATATGGGGATGGAAGGAAACGTATTGAGTTTACAAGAAAGGTATATAAGGTGGAGACTAGGAGTAGACTGGAGGACGCCAGGATATATGGTGAGAGAAGAAGCGCAAAGGAAAAAATTAAGTATTAGAGCGGGAAAGAGGTCATGGAAATTTGATATAAAGCTTAGAGAGGGAAAGGAAGGGGAATTAGGGAGAAAGCGTTTGATGGAGGTAGAAGAAAGGAGAGGGAGAACGAAGGAATTAACGAGATGGAAAGAAAGGAGGGAGTTTTTTTAATGCTAAAAACATACAAGACGAGACTGGAGTAAACTATGAAGAATTAAAAAAAAAACGAGAGGGAAAAACAATTAATAGAAAGATGAGGGATGATTGAGGAATCAAAATACAATAAATGGTATAAGATGATAAAAAAGGAAGGAGTACCAAAGTATTTAGAAAAGGGATGCGGAGAGATAATATGGATGCAAGAGTTGGAGAGTGCTAGAGGAGTGAATGAGAAAGAATGCCTGTGAAAAAAAAGGCAAATGGAGGTATAAAAAAGTGAAAGAAAAAGGAAACGGAAGTCGCTTAGATTAGAACGGAAAGATTGTAACGAATGGAAGTCATGTAAGAAACAAATGTTAAAGTAATTATTAAAAAGGAGATTTGTACTTTCTGTGGCAATAACTGATCAAACATCCCCAGACAGAGGTACAGAAAAAATGTAATACACATTTGATATAATAGAGTTGAACATAATGTAGAAAAGTTCGCATTTTCGACGAAATCAAGTGCGAAGCATAAGATACGTGATGACAATGTGTTCGTTTAATCGAAGGAGCTTTAACAAAAGAGAATTCACAATCGCCAAATGATAGTTTTCGATGCTTTGACCTTTAATTTTCATAGACTTGCACACAAATGTTGGGTAAATAGAAATAGTCCAGTCAAATTAGCTTGAAAACAGGTGTTTTCAGAAAAAATGTATAAAGTTTTAATATCTATCGTACGTAGTTCCGTATGGCATCACAAGTAAATATCAAAAGAGTTTATCTCCAGCCGGCGGGTGGAAACACCCTTAAATCTAACAAACAACCCCCGAAAATTGGTTTTTAGTGACTTAATTCCGGACCACCTATGAGGCAGAGTTTGTGGTGCGCTTTTCTTATGTGGTTTCCCCAGGAGGCCTAATCCACAGCACACTTGCAAATAATTGTTAACATTAGAAGGGCCGAAGGGTCAAATTTGGACCTGTTGACATTCAAAACGCTGCTGTCTCCTTAAAGAGTTTTTTTTTTGAGGGGCACCAACGTTTTATGACTTTTCCTGTGATTGGATACTTAGGATCTAGACGCGAGATGGAGCTGGTGTCTCAGTATTATATACTGGTAATAAACTATTTTTGCTTCTTTTCCAACCCGACAATTCTGGTTCTTGAAATTTTCCTCGCCATGTTTGAATCTGATGGTAGACTCGATAAAAATGTTTTCGAGCAGCTGTGAAAGTTGGGAGGTAGCCCAGATAAAGATACAGCCTGACTGGAAGAAGTCACAGATTTGTTGAAGCATACATATCTGCATTTGTTTAAACTTGTTTCAGAAGGTTTAGTCTTGTATAATGCAAGAATAAATTTCTCTCCAGCAGTTGCTACTTCACAGTGAGTAGAATTGGGGTTGTTAAACATTCTTACAATATCCTGCAGGGATGAATTTTTATTACGCAAAGTAAATGTTTTAATTTTTCCCTACTTGAAAAAGCCGGAAGTTGTATCGCGCCCACTAAATGCGTGAAAAATAAAAAAAGATTCCTTATTGTTTTTTAAACACTCAGACTCTTGTAAATGTTTCGAACTATAAAACCGTGATTGTACATTTCCTTTTCCTTCTTTTAGGAATAAGATATCCTTTTCCACAGGAGAAAGATCAATAACACAGGCACAAAAAAAAAAGTTGAAGTCCACGGAGGCGACCCTTGGGGTTCAATGGTTTTTGGGTCGCTGATTCCGAATCGTTTGTCGGTTTTTTCAGATCGGATCGCTTTCAAGGTCATTTGAAGAAAATATTGCTGAAAAAATATGAAAAAATTCAAACATAAGTTTTTTTAGCAATGCCGAATCCGAATCCGGTGTCGGTTGACCTTCATTAGTTCAAGATTAAGGTCATTTGAAGATCAAACCAACAAAATAACCTCAAAAAATTTTTTAAAATTTATATATAAGTTTTAAGAGTCGTAGAATCTAAATCCTAGGTCATTTTGACCATATCTAGTGTTTTCAAGGTCATTGAAATATAAAAATAACAACACATATATTGAGTTTGATAGACCTTCATCAATTCACGTACAAGCTCATAATAAGATCAAAAAATTAACAATCCCTCATTAACAATTACGATAGACATATTTTTTTGTATCAACTTGTGTTCATGTTTTCCGCTCATACCGTACTCTCTTGCTATCAAATGATCGACGTAACGGTTTTTTTCGTTTTTTGCCTGTAGTTTTACATTCTCTTTTCAGTGACCAGCATCAATCAGCCATCATAGCGACAACCCATCTGCCTTGGTAGCGCTTTTCCATTTCTTTTATGTCTTGATGGAAGCGCTCTCCTTGCTCTTCACTGTAATCGCCACAATTCTCTGGGAATCGATCCAGGTGATTATGCAGGAAGTGCAATTTGTATGACATCAGGCACCCCCTTTTTCAAAAGTTCTTAATCATTTGGGCTACTATAACTTTATAATTTTTACTTCCTTTATTTCCTAAAAAGTTTTTCACAACTTCCTTAAACCTGAGCCATGCATCCCTTTGAATTTTTGTCATTGTCGTTGGAAATTTATCATCTTGTTAAATTCTCCTTATTTCTGGACCATCAAAAATCCCTTCTTTCAACTTGGCATCAGATTTATATTTAAACTTCTTTTCCAAGTATTTAAAACATCGACTATTTGCATCTAAGGCTTTCACAAATTGCTTCATGGCTCCTAATTTAATATGTAATGGAGGAATCAATACTTTTTTTGGATCAACCAGGGCTGATTCAATGATATTTCCTTTTCCTATTTCAAGTGATTTCCTTTCAGTCCACTTATGATTCGTGTAATGTTTTTCGCGATCTCTACTATCCCAAAGGCCACATATAAGCCAATTATATATTTTGTATTCAATGGCCTCTAAAGTTTTTTAAGGCTAGTGAAGGATTCTTTCATTGTCGTGGAGTGTGCGACAGGTACTGCGGAATATTGATTTGTGTTGTGAAGTATTACAGCTTTTAAGCTTCTTTTTGATGAGTCAATAAACAGTCTCCAATCATCATCTTAATAAGTATTTGTCTTAAGTTCTTCCATCAGTCCTTCAACATTTTAACAGTACACTAATTTTTCTTCATCAAAGACTTTTTCTTCGAAATACTGCTTAAAACTCTCATTTCTTTTTCTATAAAACGTTACTTTCGTACCTTTTTCTAATAAATTTTTACTTTTTAAAACTGAAGCTAAATGTTCCGCAGCATCTTTATGTAGTCCCAAATCTCTTACGAAATCATTAAGTTCGGACTGTGTAAATTTTTCAGCAACTCTATTGCTTACTCCACCTGGTTTATAAACTTCATCAGAGCTTTCACTGCTATCGCTTTCACATTCATCTTGATTTTCATCATCGGTCTTAGTGCTTTTGTCATCATCATCATCATCATCGTCATTATCATCTTTAGATTCAATTGATAAATTTTCTATACTATCAACATCAACCTTATCAATCGTTTGAGTTCTCTCAACGGCTTTTTTTACTGATCCTACCTGGGCGTATTTAAGATTATGTAATTTTTTTTTATTATACCCACGGATATCAGTTTTACAGAAATAACAATCATCTTCGTTGGATGGCTCATTCCATTCTGTCGATTTAATGAAGATCAATTTAGAATCGTCTTTAGTTTTTTTTCCAAATAGAAAGCATTTTGCGGCATTTAGGAATAATGAAGGATGGTTTAGTCGGAGAGATTGAAGATAGAAGTTGAAGAAAAAAAGTTCGAGCCACCGAATCAGACAGAGTTTAGAAAAGGAATGGGGTTATTGTACAACATATATGTTCTGAACTATCTAGTAAATTAGAGGATTATAAGGGGGAAAGGGGCAAT
>NC_046664.1:114694227-114710587 GCF_010883055.1 Belonocnema kinseyi
AAGGGAATAAAGTTAGAAGAAGTAAAAGAATTTAAATATTTGGAGTATATCTTTCAAACGAATGCAGATCGTAGAGCTCATATAAGAGAAAGGGTAAAAAAAGCAGCAGGGTTAATAGAACAGATATCAGGAATAGAAAAAACAAGGTTTACAAAATCATCGTCATTATCATCTTTAGATTCAATTGATAAATTTTCTATACTATCAACATCAACCTCATCAATCGTTTGAGTTCTCTCAACGGCTTTTTTTACTGATCCTACCTGGGCGTATTTAAGATTATGTAATTTTTTTTATTATACCCACGGATATCAGTTTTACAGAAATAACAATCATCTTCGTTGGATGGCTCATTCCATTCTGTCGATTTAATGAAGATCAATTTAGAATCGTCTTTAGTTTTTTTTCCAAATAGAAAGCATTTTGCGGCAGTTATTGCAAAATACTATCAGGAGCCCAATCTCCCAAAACTATATCTGAATTAAAGCATTTTTTGTATATATTCCGGAAATTTTCGTTGAACGATCGTCGATCGTTTTTGTTCGGAATAAATGCTCCACAAATGAAGCGAAATGCGTTAACATCTTTCGGGCACACGTGTTTAGAAGATGAGGTTGAAGGTTTGTTTAAATTTTCCATATTTTTATATATAAACCAGCTCGACAGGGATCCTGGTCCGATTGCAGGTGAGTCCGCCGTCCTAGAGGTGATAACCCTTTTACCTCTCCAGGGCTAAGTAAAAGGGCTTTTCGTCTTTGACAAGGACAATGTCAACTCGTCGACGAACATAGCAAGAAACATTTTTAGAACCAGAAATGCGGAGTCGGAAAAGAAGCAAAAATAGTTTATTACCAGTGTACACTACTGACGCACCAGCTCAATCTCACATAATGAATTTGATCGTTTTTTCCTGTAAAATGGGAACTGATCAACGCTGCGGATGCGTAAAAGCTGGATTAAAATGTTCCGTAATGTGCCTAAATTGTCTGCGCTACAAATTAACCCCTATATATTTTAACCGAAAACCCACCCCTTTCGAGGTATATGCAAGAAAATACTACTGCTACTATTGCTGATGCTAATATTACTATTCCTATTACATATACTACACATATACGCATATTCTTTAAGGGGTCAATAACACATCTTTTTTCAAAAAATCAATGCTATACAAATTATTAATTTGTTTAGAACGTTCGAGAACAGGTTGAAAAATGCATATCAACACAAGCGTCTCGAGCGCGCGAAGCGCCCATGTGGCGCGCATTTGGAGCATGAAGCGTATCATTGCTATAAATATGTTTCTTTGGTTCTTATACGTATATTTTGGATGTACGTATATAACGGATGTAACGTATATAAACGGATATACGTCTAACCTTCGAACGCGTTTTTCTCGAAACAATGTTTTTTTACCTGGATGACGTCATTAAGAAAAAACTATTAAACAAATTGAACTGACATTTGTACATCCTTTTCTACACATGCATAGCTATATAATATACTAGAATCGTAGTTATCGGTTAATATTTAACTCCTTTTTTCAAATAGTTAAAGTTTAAAAAATTAACAATTTTACCAATCCGCCATTTTTTTATCGGATTCAAATAATCCTAATATATAACATAGGGGCAACTATACTTTTTACTAATCTCCGTAATTTTTTCATTTCGGATGCATTTCGTGTCAACCAGTTTCAAGCAAAGCTATCTTCAGGCAGCCATACCAACCAGATTTGTCATAAAAAAAAATAACAAAAATTTCTATATTGGTTTTTAATGTCATCTTTTATATATAAAAATTTTCAATAAATAAATTAAATGTTTCTAGGAAAAAAAAATCTTGAAAAAATTCTATAAGATGTGGTACTAACCCCTCAATAAATTTTTCTTCAAGTGAGTCACTGATATATTTGCGGAATAATCTTCATATAATGTTTAATTATTTAAATAAAAACAATTTAAAAAACAATATTGATAGAGAATTGACTGATCTACAATTTTAGTCCCATACATTATGACCGAAAAACCATCCCATTTCGAGATTCGTGCAAGAGAAGAAGCGTGCGGACTTCAAGCTCAAACTCACCTCCTACACAGAGGAGACGATAGATATCAAAACTTTATCATTTTTTTTATAGAAAAAAGTATAATTTGACGGGACTAAAAGACCGAGCGCGTAGCGCACGCTGAATGCGTCATAGAGCGCGAAGCGTGAGACAGACACATTATCGAGCGTGACGCGTGAGACAAATATATTATCGAGCACGCAGCGCGAGAACCAACGGTCGTGCGCCCTAGGCTTGCTGATGATTGCGAGCCGCGCGCCTACGCACGATGAGAATGTGGGCGCGCAACGGCCAGATTTTTTAAATCGAAATTCCTTTCACTCAATATTCTGCGGTACTTCTATGTCTTTCCGGAAATAAACCTGTAAAATGTAAATAAAATGATTTTCTATTGTTTCTATCGTAGAAATTCACTGTCACAGTTATTAAAAATAAAATAATTAGATAGATAAACGTTTATTTTTCGGCCTGCTGGCCTGAAAAAATTGACTTCCTTACACTTCAATTTTTTACACAATTTTCTTACAACTGTGTCTCACAAAATACCATCCATCCACACCTTATAACTAATCCGCTCGCTTCTATAGTCTAACCTTACTCGCTGCGCCTCGCCTCGCACGCAATCCGCTCTTTTCTCGTTATGCCTCGCATTACTAGCCTCTGTCTCCGTGACTAACACCTAATACTTAACTAATATTTACAATGTTTGAAGTTTTCTTACATCTACTTTCTCTCTTATTTACAATCCTTCCTTCTCCATTCCTCTTCCTCCTTCCTGCTCTTTTTCTCCATCTCACCCAACACCCCCTTCACACATGCTACGTCCCTTTTGTCCCCCCTTTCATGAAAAACAATACCTCCATGCTTATCTCACTCCTTTCCACCTCTTTACAATCCTCCAAACAGTGCTCAACTTTCGTTTCCCCTTTCCCGCACAATTCACAAATTCTCTTCTCTCTAGAAAGCCAGAATCTATTATAATTCCCCATGCAACCGCATCTCATTCTCGCTATAAGTTCCTGACTTCCTTGCTCTCCTTTCTCACACAAACATTGCGCTCTCTCCCTTGGCATAATCCACATAGTTCCCGTTAACCCCTCTCTTATTCTCTCCTCTTTCTGCCTTCTCTTTGTCCATACCATTCTTTTGAACCAAATCATATACCTTCCTTCCTCGTACATCCTTCTCACTTCATCCATCTGCAATCCATTCGTTCTAAAATACCTTTCTCTTTCCACCTCCATCTTTGCACCACTACGTCTGTTCTCCTTCTCCCACCAACGCTCTCTAACCAGCTCACTTCCTCCCTCTTTCAAAAATTTCTCCTCATATTTACACGCTCGAATCCCTGTTATGATCTCTAAATTCGTTCTTCCTGTCTCCCTCCTGACAATATAGTTCGGCGTATTCCTTGCCAACCCCAGTGTCCACTTTACATACCTCTCCTCTATCCTATTTACCTCCTCACTTACCTTCCATCCTTACACCCCCACTCCGTAAAATAAAACATTCATCACTAGCGAATCAAACAATTTCATTCTCCTCACAAAATCATCTGCGAACAACCTCTTCCCCAGCCCCCACACCTGCCTCATCACCACATTTTTCCTTCTCACCCTCTCTTTTATATGACCATCCACTCCCCCATTCCTTCGAAACACGAAATCCAGATACACAAACTCTTTTACCTCTGGTATCGCTTTTCCCTTGTACTTCCACTTCTCTCCTCTCCCTTACCTTTCCGATCTCCTTTCCTGAACACCATAACCTTCGACTTGCCCGCATTTAACTCTAAACTATTTTTGTCCAAGTAAATTCTCAACCACTTCATCATATCCCCAGCCGCTACCTTACATTCCACATCCGCAATCAAAATTGCAAAAAGCGTTGGACTAAGCGGGCACCCTTGCCTCAACCCCCTATCCATCCTGAATCCCTCAGAGATTCCCTCCCCTCCTTGCACCCTATCTTTCGTCTCCTCATATACGTCCCTTACCCTCTCGATCAGGCCCCTCTTCACTCCCCTCTCTTCCATTGCCTTCCACAACCTCCCCCTATCCACCGAAGGGAACGCGCCCTTTAGATCTACAAAAAACGCGTACACTTTGGCACCCTTTTTGGTTACTTGTATATCCACCACGTGCTGAAAGACGTAAATATTGTCAATAGTACTCCTTCCCTCCTTAAAGCCCGCCTGCGTCTCCGGCAATATTCCTTTCCCCTCAACATCCTTGCGCAGCCTATCTTCCAACACCATCGCGTATATTTTGTACGCAGTATTCATTAACCTAATTCCTCCACCATTTCCCTGCCTCTCCCTAACCCCTTTCTTATACAGTATTGCGATAAACCCCTCCCCCCACCCTCTTGGGAATCCCTCCCAGTGGAATGCCTTACAGCTGTTGCAGCTGGCACTTCACGAGAGTCGGCAGTCGTTCGTAGAGCGAGTGCATTTCAATATTCGAAACTTCATACATCGAAAACGAGGTCCAAATCAGATAAACGCTGAAAGTGTTTTTTTTTTGAGGTCTCAAAGAACACTAACACATATTCCCAGCAAAATTCGTGTGAGATATTACGCGGTGCCCCCTCGTAAGTAATCGTTATTTTTCTCAATTAAAAAATTTTAAATAGAATAGTTCAAAAATGGAATATTTTAGTCTGAAATCCTTAATATAAAATCTCTAAACGATATTGTCGATTTCGATTATCACAATACTCGATTTCATTGCTATATGCGTGTGACATAAGGCGCCAGTGGGTTAGACAGCGTTGGAAAGTATTGAAAAAATTGTCACGATTGCTCGTTCTTTGATAGATACACGCGTGCGACAGAGGCATTCGTGAGTCACCGTGAGTTAGACAGTAATGGAACGTTACACGTCTTTTCTTGAAGTTAATGATCCCAACTGATCTGCCTTGATCTACGCTTGCTTGGATTTGAGTGATGTTCATTGGCTACGGTGCGCGTCTGTGGTTAATTTTTAAATACGTACGCGAACTAGAGCCAATGAGCACCGCACAGTTCAAGCATGTGCAAGTATTTTTGTATCACTGTTGGTAATAATAATCGAATCGAAATTCAAAATCGATAATACGAATCAACGCGTCTCTTTTAGCACCACCTTGCCGCCCGTACACCACCGCAATACAGGGCCTCTGCTTGTTATTTATGATCGAATTCTTATTTCAATTTAAGCCACTCTGCTTGTTATTTATGATCGTATTCAAGTTCATTATTCATTATTCAAGTCCATTGCTAGTGTAAAATGCGATAACAACTTTTTGAGATTTTGAGGTTAGGAATTAATTTTAGAATACAAGAGCGAACTGTTGGCCGCAGAATTAGATCATTTTTGGCACTTTAATGTAAATCATCCGTATATCAAAAAAATCTATAAAATATTATTTTTTGCTATCAAAAGTTACGAAAATATACTACAAAAAGATTACGAAAGTTAAGCTCTTACTTATTTTTCTTAATACGAAAAAATACTCCGTGTTTTGAAATACATGGAAAATTAGTGAAATTTTTCAAACAAATTTCACAAAAAATTCATTCGAATTTATCAAATTTTTAGTGAAAAAAAAAACAGGAAATATTTTAATCAGGATTAAAATAAAAAATAGCTTTTTATGTTTTCATCCTACGTCTTTTTGATAAATTTGTTAACTGCGAGCAGTTCGCTCTTGAATTGCAAAATGTAATATTAACCTCAAAATCTCAATAAGTTGCGACCGCATTTTATATCAACAATGAAATTTTATAACACATTCCATGCATCACAGGAATAATACTTAATGCTAATGTTTATATTGGAGGCAACTAATAACTAAAACATTAATTTATAACTAAAAATACACCAATGTTACACTAACTTTACTCAATATCAGAAAAGTACCATGAAACACCTTGCACTTCACCTTCACCAGAAAACAGCTGTATAAAATATATAGCCTTCCAATGTTTTATATGCTTTTAAACAATATATGGTTTAAGAAATGTGGGATTGAATGCATTATGTTCAGGTTTATTTTATAAAAACACAATTTTTAAAACATCCAACAACAGATACATACTATAGGGATATACGGGCACTTCCATTATCACCCAATGGTCGGCGAGAAATGAGCTTTTGACCAACTAAAATGGAATTTACAACAAAATAGTTAAATTCTCAATCATAAAGATGAACTTTAGAGGGACAAGTTTTATATTTCTAACAAAAAACACAAATTTTCAACAAAATACGGGAATTTTCAAACAAATAATTCCATTTCTAACTAAAAAAGATCAAGTTTCAATAAAAAATATAACATTTTAAGAAAAAATAGAATAATTCAGTTTTTAATATATAAAAGTTAATATTCAATTTTAAAAAAATGAAATTGTATACAGGTTATTTAAAACTGTAACCAAAACAGGCGAATTCGACACCAAATAGTAAGTTTTAACAAAAAAGATAAATTTTCAAACACAAAGATTAATTTTCTGTTTAAAACATTTTTTTTAAACAAATAATAGAATTTTCAACTAAATTAATTTTCAATGCAACAACAATATTATAAGAAGTATTTAATATAAAATAGAATTCACTTAAAATCAGACAGGTTCTACACATTATTTAGTAGACTCTCAGCTATTAAAATTGTTTTATAGTAAATTATGCACGGCGTTTTTTTCCGATCTAAGACAAAAAAATCGAATTTGGACATCTATGTTAAGAATCAGTTTGAAAAAAAAATATCAAATTTTAAACAAAAATAGAATAATTCAGTTTTTAGTTTATAAAAGTTAACATTCGATAAAAAAATGAATTTTTTTACAGATTATTTCAAATCTTAATTAAAACCAATGAATTTTCAAACACAAAAATTAATTTTCTATTTAAAATTTTTTAAAAAAAAATAACAGAATTTTCAACTGAATTAATTTTTAATGCAAGAACAATATTATAAAAAGTATTTAAAATAAAATAGAATTCACTTAAAATCAGGCAGGTTCTACACATTATTTTGCACATTATAATCGAATTTGGACATCTTTGCTAAGAATAATAAAAAACAGATTAATTTTTTACCCATAACATTAATTCTATACAAAAAAACTATTAGTTTTCAACCAACATTGATATAATTAAAATTTTCCTTAAAGACATTAATTTTTAACAAACAACAAAAATCAAGAAAATAGTTCAATCCTCAATAAACAAGATAAAATTTAAACAAAGAAAAATAATTTTCTACCAAAAAACGAATTTTCAAATGAAAAAAATTAATTTTTCATTAAAAATGAAATTTTTCATCCTGAAATCAATTTTTAACAAAATAGATGAACCCTAATCAAAAAGATAAGTTTTCAAACAAATAGCGGACTTTTCAACTAAAAAAGATAAGTTTTTTATTAAAAATATAAATATATAAAACCAGAAATAGGATAATTCCTTTTTAGTTGAAAGAATTAATATTTAACAACAAACAATCAAATTTCAACAAATTAATTGAAATTTTACTAAAATAGATGCATTTGATGATACATAGTTGAACTTTCAAGCAAACAGATGTATTTTCAACCAAGAAGGTTAATTTTATATAAAAAAAGACGATGTTTGAAACAAATAATTGAAGTTTCAACCCAAAAATAGATAAATTTTTAATTTCAAATATAAATCATCTACCAAAAATGAATTTTATTTTAAATAAATTAATTTTTTACTAACTATGAAGGAATTTAAAAAAAAATCATAATTGAACCTTCAATGAAGATGAATTTTCAAACGCGAAGATTAATTTCCCTGTTTAAAAAGACGGTTTAAAAAAAAATTCTATTTTCAACAAAAAAAGATCAATTGTTTTTAAATATAATTTTTCTCTCAAAAATTGTATGATCGACTTTTCTCTTAAATAAATTTATTTTGCACCAAAAAAAGAATGTTTCAAAAATGGAAATATTAAGTACAAAAGGTCAATTTTCAATTTAAAATATCGATTTTCAACAAAAAATAGTAGAGTCGAAATTTCTTTTAAAGAAATTGGTTTTTGACAAACTGAAAAGTTTTTTTTTTTAAATAACTTAATCCTAAATGAAAAATATCAATTTTCAACCAAGAATATTACTTTTCTACAAAAAATTACGTGTTTTCTACAAAATCCAGAAAGTTTCAAACAAATATATGGTTTTTATCTAAAAAATATCATTTTTTAACCAAAAGTAATATAAGTAGATTTTATCATTATAGAAATTATTTTTTTTTTTAATTTGAGGAAAATAGTAGAATTTTCAATCAAAAAGGTTCATTTTGAACCAAAACAGATGAAGTTTCAATTATGAACTCAATATTCAACGAAAAGTGGGATGGTTCAGTTTTTAGTTTAAAAAAAATAATTTTGAACCTAAGGAAGTGCAATTAACAAAAAAAGCTGATTTCTCTAACAAAACAGATTGTAATTAAAAATAGCAATAAATTTTCAACCAAAAATGGAAAGTTACATTTTCACTTCAATGAATTTTTAAACAATTAGTTACATTTTTAACTAAAAAAGATTACAGTTTAATTTTAAAAAATTACTTTTTTACCAAAAATGTCATAGTTGAATTTTCTGTTAAAAAACAATTAATTTTCAACAAAAAAAAACAGGGTTATAAAAATTATTTCAAAGGAGATTGAATCCATTTAACATTAGGCAGGTTCTAAACTTCAAGTCGCTGAATCCATCAGGAAGGGAATTATGTTGTTTTTAGATTAGATTTTAAGAGAACTACTTTTTCGTCATAAAAAATGCTATATTCAAAATATTAATTTTTAACCAATGACTTGATTTTTAAAATATAAGGGAATAGTTTTTAAATTTTTTGTTGTTGAAAATGTTCAACAATTTAGTTGAATTTTTTTCTGTCTTGACTAAAATTGTTTCTTGGTTAAAGACTCATCTCTTTGGCTAGAAACTTGATCTTCTTACTGAACATGAACGCGATGAAAATGTATCCCTTTTAGTTGAAAATTCAACTATTTTTTAAAACTTGCCTTTTTGGGTTGAAAAGTCAACAATTATGTAGATATTTTTCTTTTTTCTTTGTTCGCTCTAGAGCCTTGCGATGGATAATATATGCATATATGCATATATACCAAGAATGAGCCAAGAGGATGAGCCAAGGATGAGCCAAGAGATGCATTGTAAAAATAAGGAAACGAATTTTCAATCATAAAGATTAATTTTCTATCAGAGATTCGAATTTAAACCAAAATTAGCAAGGTTACTTTTTCACACAGAAAATTAATTTATTTAAAAAACAAAGAATTTTAAAAAAATAGTAAATTTTTTAATCAAAGAGATGAATTTTTAACTAAAATTATTTTTTCAACTAGAAAGACGAATTTTAAACAAATAAAGAATTGTCAGTTAGAGAATAAAAATTGTCCCACTTCTTAAACTTGTAAGTCAAAACCCTATTTTTTGTAAAACAGTTATAACACCTTTACCCTTCACCTACCACCATAAACCACATTTTTACATTATTATCAGAGAAGATATAGGATTTGAATCCGAAAAACAGGTTTTTACTAATGTGTCTGTATGTCTGTCTGTGATAACTTTTGAAAAAATTAATCTATTAGATTGTCCTTTGGTACACTCGTTTAGTGTCCTAAACTAAAGGTCATGTTCGTTAGCCAGCCATTTTGGATGAAAATTCAAAAAGTGGGCACATTTTGAATATTTTTGAGACCACTTTTTAAAAAATTCAAAAATTCTCTATACGGTTATTCATAGAATTCAACAAATTTAACAATTTATCCTGATGACTTTCTTTGAGAAATCAAAAATTACTAGAGTTATAGCATTTTCAAAATCCAGAAAAACAAACTAAAATGAACGATTTAAGCCAAACAACGCATGATATGAAAAAAAGTCTGGAAAAGAAAGACGTTGCTTTTAGAAAGCCCTACAAGATTATGATAACAACTTTTTCAAATTGGTCAAAAAGTTGAAAATTCAAAATTTGATCGCACAAAAAATATTTCAAACCACATTTTTCAAGATGTATAAATTATATGCACGGTTGTTCATAGTACTTCAAAACTTAAACAATTTATCCTTCTGAGTTTTTTTTATAAAAGGAAAATTATCAGAGTTAGAGCATTTTCAAAATCCGAAAATAATATATAACACCTTCACCCCACATGATAATTCTTCAAATATTTATTTGTTGAAAATGGCAGAAAATTGCGTTCAATAATGTAATTTTTTTCAACTTTGTAAGGATTTATCTACTCTTGTAATCAAAATTCGTACAATAATCATATATCGCGTTACTTCTTACGAAGTAGTGTAATGATTTTGTATAAATCGGAATAATGAAACAGTTATTACTAAAAATGTTATGACACTGAACGCATGAACAAATATTAGGGAGACTTAACCAAGATTTTCAGGGAAGAGTTTCCTAAGTGGCAACAAGCTTATTACATGTGTTTTTCTACCTATAAGGTCATTTCTTATTATAATGCGCGTTAAAAAATGTTGCTAAATTGATTTATAAAAATTTTGGTGTAAAAATTCAAAGTTCATTATTTAAAGAATATGATTATCATGAACGTGAGCTACAAAATCGTAATAAATGCTATTCATCAATATTAGGTGTAAATTAATTTTTAATGAAAATAGCTCATTTGGAATAAAATAGTTCAATTTCATTTTCTACCTAAAAATATAAAATTCGTTGAAATCCTATTATAAAAGTTTAATTACAGTTTCATATACAGAACTCATCCCTTAGTGTCTTATATTATTTTATACTAATATTTTGCAACATTCATTAAATATGTATAACATAAAAAAGATAGGCTTTTCAATTATTCTTTTTCATAAAAAGATAAATAGGCGCGCGCAAGACTGCTAGTAATATTTGAAGTTTGATAAAAGCTTCCCTAGTAGCACGCAACATTCTTGGAACGTTTCGCGGGAACCTTTGGTACGTTCCAGGAACGTTCCCAGAGCGTGTAAAATGTGCGCCACTTGGGAACGTTCAAAGAATAAATTATCGTTATTGTTATTAATATCAATGAATATCCAATGAACCGTAAGTGATAGGTCAAAATTAATGTCAGTTTATGATATAGATACCATATCACCCAGTGGAACGTTCCCAAGCGGCGGACATTTTACACGCTCAGGGAACATTCCACTGGAACATTCTGAAGGTTCTCATGGAACGTTCCGGAACGTTCCGTACTATTAGGGTTATAATTATGAATATATTATTTTGAAGTTACGTAAAAATTGAAAATGGCTTATCAGGTTTCAATCGGGCGTTAATATTTGTTTAAATAATAAGAGTTTCCAATTGAAACAGTTTAATTTTTAACGTTAGAATCTGGAAATTCTAAAATTGTGAACTGATTCCGAATCGTCTTGTAAAATCAATTAGCATTAGCTTCTAATTTTCAATTTTTTAGGTCTAAAACCTTTATTTTAAAATCCTCTAAAATTAAAATGCACTCTTAGAAATAAAAACCTAAAATGTAAAATTTTGTAAGTGGAAGATTTTAGAAATACGCATTCCAAACCTCGCATTCAGCTACTCAAAATACGTAAGAATTTACTAGCCTGATCCGTCGGAACTCCTAGGATGGTTTTTTATGGGACTGAAATGTATAAAAACCTTTTTTGTTGGGGTTATGAAATTTTGAGGTTAAGAAGATCAATCCAGGGAATTTTAAATGTCTTTTAAAGCAATACCTACTACAAAAAAAATGAAATGCTTGAGTTTTCGACGAAAATTAGCTGCGATTTTTGACGGGCGTTCAAATTAAAGTTTCATATCAAGGAATGATATTAAAAAAAATTAAATATTATTTTACTATTGTAAAATTATGACACATTATACTGAAATTTTTTTTTTAATTTTTTAAAAATATCCAGTATTAAAACTTTTTTTATCGTAAGTATTGCTTTAAAAAATATAGCATACATTCTATGTTAATGACTAGTTTAAAAAATTGAATAAAATAGCTTTAGCCGGCCCGGGGGGAGGGGCTTCGCCAATCGGATCTCGCGCTTGGTCTTTGTATATCCCCCACATTTGTGCATTTACCTTTTTAAGTTAAAGGACTAAGTATTGCCAATTGTTACTTGATCATTGTTACTTCCCTTTTGTTAAAGTTCCTTCGGGTTTGACGAATACATTCTTATCGCATCTCGTGCGTCGCATTCGATTAACAAATGTCGGAACTATTAAATTCATTTCACTTTATTTATCTGTACCTACGACCGGGACTACTCATTCAGTTATTGCAAAATAACGTAAAAATGTTAGACTTTATTATTATTTTACTGCTTATTTTTTAATGGTAATTATTCGCAGTAATTGATGGTTAAAACCATAACATTTAGTGCCATTAGATTACAAGCAGACCGTCAAACAGGCATACAGGTTCGTAGAAACTATTTTTTTCTGATTTAGGGTGAATAAAAACGTCGAAAATTTACGAAAACTGGATAGGTTCAAATTCACACAAATTTAATGCCTTCCATTATAAACGATAAGACTGTATAAAAATACTTCATTTTCATGCTCTATTGAAGAAAAGAAAGCTTGCTTTCATAGTCATCCAGTTTCAAGAAAATACAAAATTAAAGTATAACTTCAAAGAAGCGTAAAACTAGCATTTCAACTTTAAATGATGACAGCAATTATAGTTAAGACATATTTTAAAGAAATAAGAATTTTATTTATATATTATTTAGTACTGTCTACAAGGGCCAACAGAGTAATGAAAAATAATATTCCAGTATCGAGAAAATTCAAATTTTAGTTCTTACTATTATTTTGTTTGTAAGTTGATCTTTGCCACAATTATAAATAATGAATTTATTATTTATCGTATGTTACATTGCACTATATTATTTTTAAAAAGTGATTAATTGAAGATAAGAACGTACATATTTCCGTTTTCGCTTTGAAACACGCAGTCACAAAAAAATCCTTTCGCAGTACTATATACACTAATTTTTCCGTGTTTTTAAGCAACTTACATACATACATACATCAGTGTTCAACTGCAATGGCTTTCATCTTTTTATATCTAGGGCTCAATTTCTAAGAAGTTGAATGAAGGAAAAATAGGTAATCTGGAAATGTAACATTTATGCAGTCTTTTGTTTATCTAGATACAGAAGTTGCCTGACTTTTGCCATTTTTTCCAAATCCCCGATTTTCTTCTGATTCCTCTGACCGGATGCCACCCTGTTTGTAAAATCTCCACCATAATAATGAAAGAATATTTTGTTTTATTGAATTCTAGCACTAAGAATTGTAAATAGTGGACCACAGTCACCCCGAATATTTTAGCTGCGACTACATGTCCCTCTGGACGGATGGATTTATTCAAGAAAATTCGTGCAGCTACAGCAAAGTGCCAGTAGCGGATTAATTTACCACAAAGAAATTTTTCCGGCTACTACTATAATATAAATTATGAAGGCTTTTTTATTATTAATTACATCATTTCTATATTATATTTTTAAAATTTTCTCGATTATTCTTATACGCGCAGGCGTTCTATCAGTTACGTGCAAATTTGTAGGTTAGGATGCTGCAAAAACACTTTTTTTTAAATTATGCGTCGAAATAGCAAACATATAATTTGTATGCTAAACTGTTATTAAATAATACAAAAATATCGCGTAAACATACATAATCCTACTAGAATTGTTTCATTATGTTTTTATCTGGCAATTGTTTTCTCACTTCACCCAATGAATTTTGTTTTATATAAAATTTGGATACGTAACACATAGATAAAACTAATCCTTTCAAAATAGGCGATCAAATAATAATTTATCAATACTAATTATGAAATTTTATATTATCGAGAAGAAAATAAAAAATCAATTATACACACGTGAGGGTGAAACCATCTTCTACTGAAACACAGCTTGCCATCTTTCACTCTAGTCTCCTATTTTAGAAACCCACTCAAAGTTGTGTGCCATGCAAAAGGTGTGATGAGGGCAAAGATAATACCTTTGATGAGGATTGTTAGAGTATTTAATAAAGAATAGACACAACAGTCATCTCATGAACTTAATAAATTATTGGGTAGGTTATTTATTAATAACATTAGCATTAATAAAAATAACATTAGCATTAATCAAAAATAACACTGTTCAAACTTTTTGCGCCCCATGAAAATATCAGGGTGGCGTCCATGATCTAATATATACATGGTCTAGCCACGCGCAAGTAAAAAAACCGAACCAATAAGGACTCACCGCTTAATTTCTCCATCTTGAAAAAGTAAGGCGGCAAACATAAGAGATTTTAAAATGTAAAATGAAAAAATACAAATTTCTTGTACTTTTGAGGTGTAGAAATATTTGAATCCTAATAAAATGTATTATAATAATGTTGCAGATCGCAAAAGGAAAATACGGATTAACTATAATTTTAGGTTATGTGTTACATAACCTCTTTTTGCGGACAAAAGTGACATATCTGTGCCAAATACAATGAAATTAAAGTCAAGTGGGAAACATAGAAAACCGGGAAATGACCGGGAATCTTATAGGACTGGGGTCCATATATTACTACTATTAATTTTTTCAGCTATTAAAAAATGTAAACGTGCGTTTTACTATTTTCAACTTAAAAATAAATCCATAATAATACAGTCATAATAAAAGGATTTTAATGAATTAAAAATATTGTGAGTCTAAACTATTTAATTTTTATCCCATTTAATTTGAAATTTCTTAATGCCGAAAAAGACTAAGTATTTAATAATAAGCAATATTTCACTGTTCATTTAAGACGAGTAAATTCAAACCTAATTTTTAAAAGAAAACAATTTGAAACTGAATTGTTTTACATAGAAAGCTTTGAATCTTTAGATTTTCGAAGAACTTTTGATTTTTTAGGGTTACAAATTTAATTGTTCGGTTTAAAAAGTGTTTAATTTATAAGCGAGATTTTTTAATTTTGACACATAAATAACAATTGAACACTTATTTCTTGTAAAAAAATTTGAGTAATGTTAAGAGATATGTAGAAGTTTTAAAAAGATTCAAAATTAATTAAGAACTTGAAATTATTTCAAGTAATTTAAACGAAGTGTGTTGACATTTTTTTCAGAACTTCTAAATATATTTTTAAATTAATCGAAATTTTCCTACAATTTTTGAAAATTCAGCAAATTAAATAAGATCCCTAAAATCTTCCATGTTCTTCTTTGATCATTTTTTAAGTCTCTTAAAATCTTCTTAAACTTTCTCTTACAATAATTTTTTAAAGTGAAAAATCATTTTCAATTTTCCTAAGAATCTTAAGAAAATTTCTATTTCTTTGTAATCTTTCACAATTTAAAAAAAATGCTAAATTTTTTGTTTGAAATCTGCAAAAATCTAAATTTTATTTTAAATTCGGCTGTAAGTATTTCAAATTATTTCAAGTTTTAAATTTAATTCGAATCTTTTTAAAACTTCTAAATATCTCTTAACATTACCCTAATATTTGTACAAATCATAAGTGTTCTATTGTTATTTATAAATGCAAATTTTATTTTTTTATTTGCAGTATTTTCTAAAAGTTATAAAAAATGCAATTAATTTTAAAATATATTTAAAAGTTCTAACAACAAATTTAAAAATGATTTTGAATTTGAAAAAATTTAAAACCACTTCTAGATTTGTCAAAATTTTGAAATAAAATTTTAAAGCTTTTGAAGGATGCCTAGACTATTAAAAATAAAAATAATTTAACTTCTAACTTAAGAAATGTTAAGTTAAAAAAATTATTTTGCAATTTTTAATGTGCCTAGCTTAAAATTACTTAAAATAACATAATTTTGTAAACTTTTAAAGTTCATTGCTTGATTCTTTAATTTATACTATTAAAAATGTCAACGTGGATTTACATTTTTGAAACTAATCTCAATCTTTGAACTCTATAATTGATAATGGTTCTACGTTTTGCAGTTTATTTGCATTTCACTTAAAACTGTTCAATTGTTAAATTGTTTTTTATTGTTTATTACTTCATATGGAAAAATTTTTAGAATAGAGTTTGATTTTTTAAATTTCATTGACATAAAAAATGATAATTATTATGTTTTATATATTCAAAAAACACTCCCTTAATTTGGAAGACGATGTGATCGAATTGATATTCAATATATTCAATATTTATTTATAACACAGGCCCACAAAAAAAACAAAAGTGTCTGTGCAATTGACCAGACCTATATATTCTTATGTATTTTTCGACGCTGAATGCGAATTTGCAATAAAAAAGTA
>NC_046664.1:114710687-114715484 GCF_010883055.1 Belonocnema kinseyi
ACCTCAAAAACCCCCAGTAAAGTATTTTCAATGTTTATAAATCGGTTTAAAATCGTAAAACTTGATTTTAATGTCATTTTAATCAAATTTGAAGCAAATTTCACTTTTCGTGATTTTCTGCCTTTTCAACGCCGTATGGTGGGTTGAAATTTTTGTAAAAAAAAAATCAAAACATGGTTTTCGATGTATTTTTTCCCGTAGAATTCGATTCTGAAGTCAAAAAAATAAAATTTTTCTTTATTTTTTTTATTTTAAAAAAAACCATGAAAACCCGTAAAAAATGAGGTTTTTCGAGCAAAACCCCATAAAACAGTAGCTGGACCCTACTTTTTTATTGCAAATTCGGATTCAGCGTCGAAGAATACATAAGAATATATAGGTCTGGTCAATTGCACAGACACTTTTGTTTTTTTGTGGGCCTGTGTAATTATCCATATTCTTGTTCTTTATTGTTTTTCACTATTTGGGTTACGTTTGTAATATAATTAATATATTAAGGATGGAAAGAGAGAAGGTGGCAAATGACAATTTTTTTTAAGTGGGTTTTTTTTACAAAATACTAAACAATTCTAATACACATCGATGTCAAAGGATTGTTTTAAAATCATATTTTTAAATTAGATTTTTATCTCCATTAAAAATAAAGTCTTTTATGATAGAGCTATTTTTCCCCTACCTAAAAGAATCTTGGAGTATATACTAAAAATTCTTTAGGTCAAAGAAGCTCAGAGAAATTTTCCGCAGGCACTTAGGTAGATATTTTTAAAGGTCCAGGAAGCTCGTTCAAATGGTCTGAAGGCTTTAAAATATCCTTTCCGAAATTGAAATAAGAATACGATCATAAATAACAAGCAGAGAGGCTATCTCAATAGAGTAGCCGACACTCAAGGGTCCTTTGTTAAGCTTTAGGATTAAAATTTAGAAGTAGATTTTTTAAATTTCATAGTTAACAGCCTAAAACATAATAATTCGGAACCTATGGGTTTGGATGACTTCAGATATCTAACTTTTTTTAAATGCTTAAAATTGGAATTAATGTAACGTTTCTCGTAAATGGAATGAGATACGTCAAAAAAGACAACATTTTTTAATTCAACTAGAAAATTGTATATCAGTATATAAGTTATAATTATAAATAAGTATAATGAGAAAATTCATCAATTAAAAAAAAGTGTTAATAATTTGAAGAGAAATTTAAAAAGGGAGAGCGGATTAGCCACGACCAACTTCTGTAAATAACTCTACCCGCCCGGTACGTGACGAATACAAAAGGAACATTATATTACCACCGCACCACTCTTAAAAGGACCACTAAAAGGATCTTGAAAAGGACCCATCTCTCAAACTATATCCGAGACTATTTTGTTTCAAATCGACTTTGTTTATAGACTCAAAAGGGCCAAGCTATTTCGCTAAAGAAAACTCAGAGATTTCTTTCGGTAAAGAGATTTCTCAAAGATATCTTTCAAGAAACTCAGAGATTTCTTTCAATCCTGATAAAATACAGATCTAACAAACTTTTCTCTAAAATTTACGGACCCGCGTAATTCTATTAAAAGTCTCTGTCACTTTTACATATATATTGTCGAGAATTTTCCAATTCGGGACTTTTATATTTCGACAATGTTATAATTGCGGAATTTTTACTGTGATGTGGGAATTTTATTTTTCGGAAAAAGCGACTGAAAACCCCCGAAAAATAAAATTCCCGACAGTTTAAAATTCGTAAATTGAAAAATAACCAAATAAAAAATTCCAGAAATTATGAAAGTCCCGAAATATAAAAGTCGAATTGGAAAATTCAGGAAAATAAAATAAATAAATTCCCAGACAATAAGATATTACCGAATTTTTAAAATTACCAGAGAAAATGGCTGAATTATAAAATAACCGAACTAGAAAATTCCTGAATTTAAACAATTAAAAAAATTGTTTATTAAATATTATTTATTTATTGAAAATACAATAAATAAATAAATTTTGATATAAATCGTTGTTGAATTGAATCCTGCAAAGTTTGTGCAAAAATGTTATTATGTAGGTACGAAGAAAATTTAGGCAGAACATTTTTTTCTTTCAAAGCGCACGTGTTTTTTAATGTATTTTTAAATACAATTTTTATAAAATCATCATTCAGGTGCCGGAGATTTCATTTTTTGGGATTTTTCATTCATCCCTTTCGGAATTTTTTCCAGTGGTCCCATATTTTTATATTTCCTCTTAAAATTATGTCTTTTTTCAAAATAAAAAGTCAACATTTGAAAACATTTCAAAATCATCAAAAGTATCTATTCTCTTTTAAATTATTTTAAATCTTTTAAAACTATTTTAAAAAAATTTTGAAACTTGTAAATGTCTTTAGACTGATTCCCATTTTTCCTAACATTTTTGTAAAATCCTGCACACAAAATTGTTTTAAGAGCTTCCAGATTTTTTCTAATATTGCAAATCTTTTAAAAAGTTTTGAAATATTTTTAAACATTCTCTTTGAGTTATGTACTTTTTTGAAATAAAAAATCATTTTAAATCTACCCAGAAATTTTTATTGTTATCCTAATATTTCAAATTCTTGAGAAGCTCCAAATTTTGTTCTTTTCTTTGAAACATTCAGAAACCTCCAGATTATTTGATTTTTTTCTAAATTAATACTTATTTAACTGTTCTTTAAGAATAAAAATAAAATACTTTCACCTTCGAAATACAAATAAAAACAAATAAAACAATTATAATCGTAACATTCCAAGTTTAAATTTGTCACTCTGAATTGTGTGTGTGACGATTTGTCTCGGTCTCAAGTCCAGCTCGATATTTAGAACAACCTTCATTTTTTTGAAATTGTAATTTTTCGGTTGTAACTTACCGGGCATTCATTTTATTCTTTGAAAGATTTTCTACAAATCTTATTAAAAATGTTTATATTCTTATCCAAAATGAGAAGGTATTAGTTTTTAATGAAAAATAACTTTTTCGGATTTTATCAAATGTCGACATCTTGAGGCCACTTGAGTCAGAAAAACAAGTTTTTACGTCGGTGCCTGTTTGTCTGCCTGGTGTCGTCGTTGTTGTAGTTGTCTGTATACCGGATAGCTGTTCCGATTGGATTGGGCTTTGACAGACTGTTCGAAAGACCAAAAAGAAAGATCGAGTTCGTTAAACAGCCATTTTTTATAAAAATTCAAAAAGTTGATGCTTTTTAAAAAATTTTAATACCAATTTGTTTAAGAATTTGAAAATTCTATCCAGAGTCATTTATGGTACAAAAAAATATGAAGAATTTATCCTGACAACTTTGTTTGATAAAATCAAACTTACCAAAGTTAAAGGATTTTAAAAATCCAAAAAACCAAACGAAAATGGACATTTGAAGCAAAAAAAGCTTGATATGGAAAAAAGTCAAGAGGCGAAAAACGCTACTTTTTCAAGGCCCCATGATTATTTTATCACATTCTCATCCATAATGAGAAGAGTTTTATGCGAAAAATGACTTTCGCGAATTTCATGAAATTTCGACTTTTTGAGGCTCCTTGAGTCAGAAAAACAAGTTTTTACGTCGGTATCTGTCTGTCTCTCTGCCGTCTACGTTGTCGTTGTTATTGCTGTTGTGGTTGTCTGTATATCGGATAACTTTCGAAAAAATAGTCGGATTGGATTGTGCTTTGACACACATATTTTTTATTTTAGGAATTGTATGTAAAACTTGTACTATTTTTAATTTTATAACAAATATTTTTCTTCAATTAAATTGTTGCAATAAAAGTGTTTTGAAGAGATTATTTAAAAATCTTTCGGGGAATAAAATTAGTATTTATAGGTCGACAAAATTTTGTTTTCTTTACCAAATTTAAATTTCGTCTAAATTTTTCCAGTTGTTTTTACTATATTACAATTTACGTTTGTACCTCGGGCGAAGAAATCCATTCTATTGTGTGACAAATATTCTTTGTAAATCAATATTTTTCACAGAAAATGACTCCGAGTGACCTTAAACTATAATTTTATAAACGTGAAAAAACTACATTTCAATGTTTTCTATGAAAAACACAATCCCTGAGTGAGAGAACGAAATCGGAATCAATAAGAGTCAATTTACTCATGAACAAGCTTTTTGAATAAAAATGACCTTGAGTGAACCTTTAATATATATATGTTAATTTTTTAAAAAATTAGGCGTTATTTTCTTACAAACAAAAAAATAATAATTTGTGGGGGGTGACCAACGATCAAAAAAATAAATAAAACTTGAAGTTGTACGATTTTAATTTGTAACTAAATAATTTGAAAGGTTTCAATCTAAAATGATCGAACACTTTCCATTCAAAAATTCAGATGACATATTTAAATAGCTTTAAATTTAAAATTGTTCAATATACTCAAGACTACAAATTTAAAATGTCTCCAATATTAAGGCTTTAAAAATTTTTTGTTTTTCTGATGACTAAATAGCACTTATTCTTTTATTATGAAATCACAACCAAAATTGTTTAAAAAAGTTTTTAAAAGAGTTTTAAAAACCTTAAAAAAATTCAGGGGTTTTAATAGTTCAATATATGTGATAGAACCTCTTTAAATTTGAAATTAGTCTATACTTTTTCATGTTTGAGCTACAATTATTCAATTTTAGAAGTTATAAATTACAATTGTGAAAAACAAATAAAATCTTTTAATTAATTTATATTTAAAACAAAAAAACTTTATATAATTCAATCTAAATGCAGCTGCAAACATTTAATTTGAAATGCGTTGAATTCAAGGTATATTTTAAAACGAAAACTGAAAGCAAAGGATCGACTTTCAAAG
>NC_046664.1:114715584-114717943 GCF_010883055.1 Belonocnema kinseyi
TGCAAGAGCAAATTACACAGCAAACTGTGTTTAATAATACACAGTTTAATGATAATCGTACAAATCTCAAAAGGTTAATTCTACGCTCATAATTACCTTGTTATCTTATAGATACATTTATTTATTTAACACTCTTATTTTGTTTTAGGAAATTGCCACTTTGCAATATTACAGATGTTTCTCCCAGCAAAAGATTGTATGCACATAACAGAGCAAGTGATTTAAAAACCATTTGCGAAAAATCTCAACCAAAATTTACCTGATACTACAATGAAAAGGTAAGCGTAGCAAAGTTTCTTATTAAATAGCTTCTCATGATTATATACATTCATATGTTTACTTCTTGTTCCTGTTTTTTTAAGGTGTCTGCCAGATACTAATTGTTCCGAGAGTTCAGATGTTTCACCTAGCAAAAAATTGTGTCCCTCAAATGTTTTTGAGTCGGATCCTGCAAAAGATGTTGCCAGCAATTTGGAATCAAACGAAGCTCGTAAAAATATGAAAAGGTAAACAAAAGTTGTTTATCAACATGCGTAATATTTTGATTGACGTTTATCAACTTAGTTTCTTTACAAACATAATCATTTTTTTAGACACATGCCATACATTGATGTCTCAGATATACCTCCGACGAAACAGTTTCGTTTTTATGATGGACCGTAACCAATGTGCATGTCGCGAAAAGATTTTGCTACAGACGAAGCTTGGTCACGTTTCCTGAAATTTACCATATACAAACAAAGACAAGCCGCATCGTGCCGTAAGAAAAATCTACGAAAATCGAAACAAATTGGAAATATTAAAGAACTTGTCTCAAAATTGCGAGAAGAAAATGCAACTGCCGCAGCTGACTACTTACAGGTTATTTGATTTCATATGTCTACGCTGCGTTTTAATTAACTGAAATGATGATGTTTCTATATTTTTCTATTTATCAATTGCATGTGCATTACAATCAATGAATTTTTCAATTAACAGAAAACGAATCATGTGAAGAATAGATTTTTATGTATGTATTTATATTTTTAGAGACTATATTCGACTTTTACTTATGTTACATAAAAAAATAATATTGTATAAATTATTGTCGTTAATTTAAGACGAAACTATGTATTGCTTACTTAGACATCACATTTTTCTTTATTCCGATTTGAAATTTAAAAAAAAATATATTGTACAATATTATTTTTGATTGAAACAAAAATATACATCAATTTTTCTACATCACTATTATTATACTGATTTTTAAAGAGGGTACATTAAGCAAGTAAAATTTATCATTAAGAATTAAGTTTTTTCATTAGTTGAATTAATTTGTATTATGTCACTATGATGAAAACTTATTTAAAAATTGTAATTTTCATACTACAAACATAAAAAAATGTGCTATGCATGGATGAAAGGTTTAACTCAATGTCCCCCTTTTCCATCACATTTTCATATTTTTTATATCTTTTAATTTACTTTTAGTGACAATTGTTTATTTTTTTTTATTGCTAGGAACTCCCTGAGCACGTCAAGCAATTAATTTCTAGAATGAAGAATAACAAACCATCTAGTCCGTTTCCTGCCCATCTAAAAACTTTTGCACGTAGTTTACATTTTCACTCGCCAGCTGCGTACGAGATGGTTCGTCAGAGTTTTTTAAAATGTTTACCGTGTGTAGAAACCCTTAACAGATGGTACTGTTCAAAAAATTACAAACCTGGAGTATCAGAAGAGATAATCAATCACGTTTCCGAGATGGTTCACGCCGAATTAAAAAAAGGGAAAAAACCAGTTTTTAATCTTACTTTCGATGAGATGGGTATAAAGGAATGGACGAAGTATTGTAAGCAAACAAACGTGCTAGTCACATACTAATCAAATAGAATGCTACAAAGAAATTAGCTACGTTCGTATTGAGTATTATTAAATACTGACATGTGAAGCTGTGAATTGTTCAGCTTATCTTACCATTTTTAGAATAATTTCCAGCTAAAAGCAACCATGGTGGTATATTGAAAGAGGCATTAAGTAGAGTGACTCTGTACATTGGTTTTTAGGATCATTATTTTTCGCTACCTTATTATTACCTTACTTTATTACAATTTTTTAGAACTCTTCATCTTATTTCATAAACACTTTACCACTTGACTTTTTATTGGGTTTATTTTTCTTAGATGTTATGAAAATTAGTACCTAGTAGCTACGTAAAATAAGAGTTCGTAAAAATTGCCGAACCGAAAATTGTCATAACATATTAGTTTATTAATTATTTATTTTTCTTCTAACAATAAAACGTTTTGGTTAATGAGATATTTTATAAATAAGCTGATATGTAGCCTACGGGTTGGAAAATACTCAAAGACTGTAGAAT
>NC_046664.1:114718043-114719401 GCF_010883055.1 Belonocnema kinseyi
TTATTTTTCTTCTAACAATAAAACGTTTTGGTTAATGAGATATTTTATAAATAAGCTGATATGTAGCCTACGGGTTGGAAAATACTCAAAGACTGTAGAATTAATTGCTTGTTGTATTCACATTATATCTCATTTTCAATATCATTTTTGCAATTTTCTGTTATCGATTGCAGATAATTTACTTGAAAAATTACAATGCATTTTCGTATTTGGCATTTTTTAAATTATAATTTAGTGATTTGAAATAAGAGTTGATTAAAACAAGTAGCTAACATATGATAATCAATTAGCCTTGCAAAATTAATTTCACAAATAAAATACAAAAGAATACCAAAAAATTCTCTCAAAACAATATTCCTATAAATATATTAGCATAAAAAAGATTTTAAAAAAAATTGCAATTGCGGGAATCGAACCGGGAAAAGCAAAACCTAAAGGCGGAGATCTTGACACCTCGGCCACCGTGCATTCATGAGTATAAGTAGTGTGAAGTACTTGAAAAAGTTGTGGGCTGAGGGGCTTAGCCTAATGATTTGTAAATTAGCTTAACCTATTTTTATTGAATATTACTTGGGAAATATACGATTGTTTTCATTGCACTAGATTTCGTTTATCGACTGTATTGCAGGAAAGATCTTATTCTGTTTCGATTCATGTTCTGACAAGAAATCTAATCAACGCGCATGCGCCATTAGACAGAGACAGCAATACATAAATCATTCTCTCTCTCTTTCTATCGGCCGGACGCTCCCACTTGTATGGGCGCCTATAGCATGCCTACTCTATCTGTAATATCTCTATGGATTTAACGCAATCTGCAAACCGCAACCAAAGATATTATAAACGTAGAAGCGGTACGGGGCGTCGGAGTGGGGAATTATATATACAGGACATCACATTTTCTGCCCTATCGAGGTGCTGCCCTCATCGTACTACGAAGTCGAATTCTTGTTTTCTCAATCTTCGTAAAATATGACGGTAAAGCAGTAGAAAATTATTTTGAGGTTAGAAATGTTTGACATGTATGTAGCGCTGATTTTTTTCAGATCTGAAGCTTGATCCAGGTTTTCGGTACAGTCTTTTTTTTAATTATAAAAAAATGTTCTCGAAAAATCATATTTTTAATTTTTAAAAAAGTATTATAAAAAGACATTTCGAGATAAACAAGTGTGGTAAACATTGTTCTTTGACAAATTATTTTTTTAAATTGAAATAATCAAATATTTATACCAAAGAAACAACTTTTTAAATGTCTCAAGTGTTTAAACATTAATGTTTAAATTTAAAATAACAATAATTAAAACAAAATATATTTCTGGATAAGATATTTTGGTTGAAAATATATATAGTATTTTTTA
>NC_046664.1:114719501-114728035 GCF_010883055.1 Belonocnema kinseyi
TTTCTGCTCTATCGAGGTGCTGCCCTCATCGTACTACGAAGTCGAATTCTTGTTTTTTCATTCTTCGTAAAATATGACTGTAAAGCAGCACAAACATTTTTTGAGGTTAGAAACGTTTGGCATGTATGTATCACTGAATTTGTTCAGATCTGAAGCTTGATTCAGGATTTTGGTGCATAGTCTTTTTTTTAATTATAAAAAAAAATTTCTGGTAAAATCATATTTTTAATTTAAAAATAAGTACTATAGAAAGACATTTCGAGATAAATAACTGCTGAAAACGTTTATCTTTGACAAATATGTTTTGTTAATTGAAATAATGAAATATTTATACCAAAGAAACAACTTTTTTAATGTTTGAATTGTTTAAACATTATTGTTTAAATTTAAAATAACAATAATTAAAACAAAATATATTTCCTGATAAGATATTTTGGTTAAAAATGTATATAGTATTTTTTAAATCACAAAAGATCTTCCGGAAAATCGAAATGTTAATTAAAAAACACGTGTTTTGCATATTAATTTGTCGGTACAATTTATTGTATAATTTTAATTTTAAATTCAAACAATAATTTTTAACACTTTAAATATTTTTAAAAAATTTACTTGATAACAGTATTTTATTCTCGTATTTTTAATAAATAATTAATATTAAGAAACTATTTTATTTGGAGAGTTTTATTATTTTTGAATTCTTTAATTCGTTAATATTATAAACTGTTCAGGAATTTTATTAGTTTTGGAATTATATTTTTCGGGACAGAGAGTTTTACCGAGTCAGGAACTTTATTTTTCGGGATATTTCAGCCGTCCCCATAGAATTATAGAAAACTTTTCTAATCTATTTCAGTTACTGATATATCTTTCAGTTACAGATATCTAGGTATGTAAAAAAGGTAAACTTCGGAAAATTCAAAAACTAATTTAAAAATTATTTATACTCTTTTAAGATACCAATACAATTTACACAACAATAATTGTAAAATTTGCACATTTTTAGGCCTTCAGTTTAAGAACTTGAATTTTAACATTAAAATTGCTTAATTTTCAGAAAACAGCCTTATTGTTTGAATTTTCAGAATTTTCGTTATAAGTTATAGGTTAGGTCAAAAATAACATTGTGGGATTAGAATTTGTTATAACGCGAAAAAGTTTGAATTTCAAATTTAAAAATGCGAAAATACATCATTTTCCATGTTCATTTGCAATCCAGCGAGTCACTTTCTTTCGCTTCTTTTGAAAGTCGATGCTTTGCTTTCAGTTATCTTTTTAAAATATACCTTGAATTCAACGCAATTTCAAATAAAATGTTTGCAGCTGCATTTAGATTGAATTATATAAAGTTTTTTTGTTTTGAATTTAAATGAATTAGAATATTTTATTCGTTTTCATGATTGTAATTTATAACTTCCAAAATTGAATAATTGTAGCTTAAACATGAAAAAGTATAGACTAATTTCAATTTTAAAGAGGTTCTATCACATATATTGAACTATTAAAACCCCTGAACTTTTTTAAGGTTTTTAAAACTCTTTTAAAAACTTTTTTAAACAATTTTGATTGTGATTTCATGATAAAAGAATAAGTGCTATTCCATCTCCAGAACAGCAATTTAAAAAAATTTTAAAGCCTTAATATTTGAGACATTTTAAATTTGTAGTCTTCAGTATATTGAACAATTTTAAATTTAAAGATATTTAAATATGTCATCTGAATTTTTGAATGGAAAGTGTTCGATCATTTTAGATTGAAACCTTTCAATTTATTTAGTTACAAATTAAAATCGTACAACTTCAAGTTTTCTTTATTTTTTTTATCATTGGTAACCCCCCACAAATTATTATTATTATTTTTTTTGAGAAAATAACGCCTAATTTTTGTAAAAATTAACAAATATATATTGAAGGTTCACTCAAAGTCATTTTTATTCAAAAAGCTTGTTCTTGAATAAATTGACTCTTATTGTTTCCGATTTCATTCTCTCACTCAGGGACTGTGTTTTTCATAGAAAATATTGAAATGTGGTTTTTTCACGTTTATAATATTATAGTTTAAGGTCACTCGGAGTCATTTTCTGTGAAAAATATTTATTTACAAAGAATATTTGTCAAACAATAGAATGGATATCTTCGTCCGAGGTACAAACGTAAATTGTACTATAGTAAAAATAACTGGAAAAATTTAGACGAAATTTAAATTTGGTAAAGAAAACAAAACTTTGTCGACCTATAAATACTAATTTTATTCCCCGAAAGATTGAAAAAAAATCTCTTCAAAACACTTTTATTGCAACAATTTAATTGAAGAAAATATTTGTTATAAAATTAAAAATAGTACAATTTTTACATACAATTCCTAAAATAAAAAATATGTGTGTCAAAGCACAATCCAATCCGACTATTTTTTCGAAAGTTATCCGATATACAGACAACCACAACAACAATAACAACGACAACGTAGACGGCAGAGAGACAGACAGATACCGACGTAAAAACTTGTTTTTCTGACTCAAGGAGCCTCAAAACGTTGAAATTTCATGAAATTCGCGAAAGTTATTTTTCGCATAAAACTCTTCTCATTATGGATGAGAATGTGATAAAATAATCATGGGGCCTTAAAAAAGTAACGTTTTTCGCCTCTTGACTTTTTTTCCATATCAAGCTTTTTTTGCTTCAAATGTCTATTTTTGCTTTAGATTTTGAAAATGCTTTAACTTTGGTAAGTTTGATTTTATCAAAAAAAGTTGGCAGGATAAATTGTTCACATTCTTTTGTACCATAAATGGCTGTGGGTAGATTTTCAAATTTTGAAAAAAGTGGTCTCAAAAATTTTGAGAAAGCTTTAAATTTTTGTATTTTTATAAAAAACGTCTGTTTACCGAACTGAATCTTTCTTTTTGGTCCCTCAAAGAGTGCGTCAAAGCCCAATTCAATCGGACCAGTCTTTCCGAAGTTTTCCGGTATACAGATAATAACAACGAGACGTCGACATTTGATAAAATCCAAAAAAGAAATTTGCCATAAAAAACTAGTATCTTCTCATTTTGGATGAGAGTCTAAAAATTATCAACAAGATTTGTTGACAATCTTTCAAATAATAAAATGGTTGTCCAATAAGTTACAACCGAAAAGTTACAATTTCAAAAAAATGAAAGTTGTTCTAAATATTGAGCTACACTCGCGATCGGGGCAAATCAGGAAATAAACGTCAATTTGAACATTGAACTGCTGTTCGAGTATTAAAAATTTAACAGTGATTGATTTTACAAGGTGATTCTAGATCTGTTCGAAATTACATAATTTACATGTTTTAACGTTAAAATTTGAACTAATTTAATTTGAAAGCCTTAGTAGTGACACAAGTGTAAACGTTCGCATTAATGGCTTCTTAAATGAACGCCTTTATTTAATTTCAAAATCTTTTTGAAGTATTATTTCAGTATCAAATATTCCATTTTTAATCTATTTGGTTTGTAAATTAGAAAAAAAAACAATTTTCAATAGTAAACAATTTGAAAATAAATTGTCACAATTTCAGAGTGCCAAATTTAAACTTGGAATGTTACGATTATAATTGTTTTATTTTTTTACGTGTATTTCGAAGGTAAAAGTATTTCATTTTAATTCTTAAAGAACAGTTAAATAAGCATTAATTTAGAAAAAAAATTAAATAAGCTGGAGGTTTCTGATTGTTGCAAAGAAAAGAACAAATTTTGCAGCTTCTCAAGAATTTTGAAATATTAGGAAAATAATAAAAATTTCTGGGTAGATTTGAAATGATTTTTTATTTTGAAAAAGTACATAACTCAAAGAGAATGTTTAAAAATATTTCAAAACATTTCAAAAGATTTACAATATTAAAGAAAACCTGGAAGCTCTTAAAACAATTTTGTGTGCAGGATTTTACAAAAATGTTAGGAAAAATGGGAATCAGTCTGAAAGACATTTAAAATTTCCGAAAAATTTTTAAAATAATTTAAAAAGATTTGAAATAATTTAAAAATGAATTGATACTTTTGATGATTTTGATATTTTTTGAAATGTTGAGTTTTTATTTTGAAAGAAACTTTGCAGGATTCAATTCAACAACGATTTATATCAAAATTTATTTTTATTATTTTTTTTATTAATAAAAAATACTAGGCCTTTTTTCAAACAAATTTTTTCATCCAGAAATATATATTCGGTAATATCTTATTACCCGGAATTTTATTTTATTTTACAGTGTCGGGAATTTTATTTTTCGGGATATTTCAGTCGCTTTTTCCGAAAAATAAAATTCCCACATCACTGTAAAAATTCCGAAATCATAACATTGTCGAGATATAAAAGTCTCGAAATGGAGATTTCTCGACAATTTACAATTTTACCGAATTTGAGAATTGCTGACAGAAAATTTCCGAATTATACAATAACCGGGCTAGAGAACTTCCTAATTTGAGCCATTAAAAAATAGTTTGTTAAAAAAAGTTTAGTTTTAATAGCATAATAAGATATTTTCACCAAAGAAAAATTTTGTTTAATGTTTAACGCTTCTAAAAATTATGGTTTGCATTTAAAATAACAATAATAGAACAAATGTATTTTTGGGCAAAAAAAAGTTGTTTGAAAATGTTCATTGTATTTTTGTACATTAAAGAAAACGCTCGCAAAAATAAAATTATTATTTAAAAAAATATAAATAAAAGTCGCGCCATGGTTTATTTGAAGCGAGGAAAACTTAATGGCATCCCTGAAGATCCTGAGCTCGTTGATAGAAGCGCTATACGACTCTTTTGCGCTGGAGAGACGAGGGAACGACCTACATTCAAAGGCACAATGCAGCACTAAGAGTGCTTCATTACAATCTCTGTCACTCTTACGGCATTAACCTTAATATCGCTCCTCTAAATGCTCCTAGGGAAATCGAGTCAATTGTCGAGAATGGGAAGTGTTGCATATACTGGAACTTTATATTCTCGACAATTGTTTCTGTTGCTCACTCGAGGCCTGACAAGGTTCTTCTTGACTTCGAGAAGCGAACCATGTTCGTTATTGAATTTTCGGCGCCAGCTGACAAAAACATCATAACCAAGGAGAATGAAAAGAAAGAGAGGTATCGAGACCTTATAAGGGAGTTGCGACGATTGTACCCGGAATATTCTGTTAAACTAATCATCCTTATCATCGGCGCTCTTGGAGGTGCCAAGCTTTCACTTGCTAATGGCCTAAAAAGCATCCCTGCGTGCCAAGAATAGGCTAAAACACTTGCGGGAAAAATGCAGAAGGCGGTAGTCCTTGGGTCGCTCCGTGTTCTTAGGGTGCACGAGGCTTTTGCTGGATCGTCATATTGATTTCTTTACAGACTGTAACCACCTATCTCACGGTCGTGAGATGTGGTTGTGGCTGAAATTGTACCGCGATTTCGCTGGGAGCGGGTGCAATTTTCCAGATTAGCACCCGATCCCGGCGAAATCCTGCGGTTGCCCTTATGAAAAATTTTTAATTATATATATTTCGAGTCAGCTGTATCAATTATAATAATTCAAAGTTTATTTTAAAATATATTTTATGAAACATGATATTTTTTATGAATGTGCCAGTGAAATTCTGTTCGTCTAATTTTGTTTGCCAATACGAAACGTAATCTGACTTGGAATTGCCGTCTTAGCATCTAAAACCCGAAAGAACAATTTTCTTATCACTTGGAATTATAATTATATTTTTATAAAAACGTTGGAATATATAATAATTAAGAAATTGGAAAATACATATGAGAACTTGATTAGACGAATGGTCTAAAAAAATCCGTAGAAATTGCAGACCACAAAAAGAAAAACTAAATAATATTAAAGAACTATATATAGACAATATATAGAATGGAAATGATAATTAATAATTTTAGAATTAGTGGAAAATATATGAAACCGTAATATAAATTACTCATCGACTTATATTTGTGGTATTTATTAAAATAACCATGTTTTGCAAGGTTATAAATGTAAAAATGTTCTAATTGGCAATTTACTTGCAAACAAAATGTTTCTTGTCCGAGCTAAGTAACCATTAATGCGCCTAGAGGGGCCAACTGAGAGTTGCTTACAACGCTCCAAGTGGCCGTTGGAAAAATATATCGATGGGTCTTCGTTGGTGCTATCAAAGATAATAGATCCTAGATACGGCATGAGTCAGTGGTGGGGACGGGCGATATATATATATATATATCTAACTACATTTTCGACTATATCGAGGTGCTGCCCTCTTCAACTTTTCACCGTTTCTATGGCAACCGCGTCCTACTAGCACGCTAGCGGACGGGGTTGGGCCGGGGCGCACACCGAAAGTTCTTGAATTCCAAACCGAACGTGATTTTGTGTTTCGCGCGTTCGCCATCGCCATCACTATAGAAATCTTTGCTATAGCTTAGTCGGTCGCCTGACTGTATGGCCTGTACGCCAAAAATGTTATGAACACTGAATTACCTAATTATATTCAAATTAAAAAGATCCTAAAAATATTCTATTATTATTTTTAAATTTCCATACAATAAAGAAATGTAAAAAAATTCTTTTCGTACTTTAGAATTTTAGTGAAATTTCTAAATTTATTTTTTAAATCTAAATTAAAAATTTGAATAAAATTAAGATAAATTTAAAAATGTAATAAAATTAAGGAATTAAATAAAGTTTAGTTAAATTAAATTAATTTCTCGTTTGGTTTCTTTTAAAAGAGAAATTTTTAAGATACTAAGTAAATAAGTTTTAAAACAATTCAATTCGTACTTTAAGATTTATTGTAGTGCAATTTTAAAAATGATGTTGCAAAACTAAATTTAAAGATTAAATACAATTTAGATCATTTCAAAAAGTGAATACATTTTAGTTAAATTTAAAATTGAAGTAAAATTTAGTTAAATTTAAGTAAATTTCACTTAAAATTGTAGATGTCGAATGGTGTTAAATCGTGTTAAACTTAAGTGCAATCTAGTTAAATAAAAATGAAACTGTCGTTAAATTTTAAAACTGATTGAATTGAATACAGATATGTGGGTTGTTTCTTGGCTTCAACGATCGAGAGCACTCAAATAAGCTGGAAAAATTTAAAAAAATTCCCTTATTTTTATAATAATTAGTTAAATTCAACAAAAAAACTCAGGAGAGTAATTAGGAATCATAGTTCTCAAGTATTTGGTTTGAAACTTTTCAGAAGTCTACAATGTCAAAATATAAAAGGAAGCGTTTAAACTTCAGCATAACTATTTTGCATGTAAATACTTTATTATTTCACAATTTTATTTCAAATTAGAAGTATGTTAGCAATTAAATAATTATTTCATTCAAAATTATTCAGTTTCGAAAATTGGATTATAACTTGAAAACCGTTGAAATTAAAAGATTTTAAATGAGAGATATTTGAAATGAAAAAAATTAAAAGTACAGTGTAATTATTTTCTTTTAGAAGCGTAAAAATAAAATAATAATTATCAAAAGAAACTAGTTTATAAATTTAAAATTCAAAATTTCAGTATTTTTAAATTTCGAATATTCTTAGAGTATAACTTGTCAATTCAAATTATTTAATTTTGAACGTTTTAAATGAAATCACTTATGATTCGGAAATACATTTTTTTGCAGCTTTAGGATATAAATAATTTAAAGCTGCAATAAGCAGATTATTGGATACCAAACCTCGTCAAAAATTGGAATAAATCTAAAGCCTTCGAAATCGAAAACTTTTTATAAGTAGAGGAATTTTAAATTGAAAGGTTTTAATATATTTTCAATTTAAAACATTCAAATTGAGTAATTTTATAAACAGAAATTTGAAGAATTGTATTATTCGAGATTTTTTTCATAGAGTTGATAAATTAAAAATGCAAGCATTAATATTTGTTAAATTTTGTTTACTATTTGTTAATATTTGTTAAATTAATATTTGCCAAACTATTCTCATAATATGATATACCCCAGGAAATAGCTAACAAAATGCAAAATAAAGTATTATTTTTAATGAAAAACTTCATTCTATGTTTCCGAAGTATAAATTTAATGCTATTTAGATATATTTAGTTTTTGCAGTAGTTACAAACATTTTTGTAACCAATTTCCCCCTCGCAGCCAGTGTTATAAAAACCACAGGTATCTCATATTATGAGAACTACACCGTGCAACTATGCACTTACTATGCCTGATCTGTACAATGAAAAACTTCAACACTATCGATATTTTCCTACTTAGTTATTCAATCGCCATCACTCCAGACAAACTTTACTGCTAAATACATATTTAATAAATAATAAATAGGTTTTAAAGAATTCCCTTCCAAGAACTCGACCACCATCGATTTCACAAAAGTTCGCCAATAATCTTTAGAAGCCCAATGAAAAATGGACTATACCACGAAATTACTCTTTCTTCAAGGGCTACAAGTTAGGGGTAGAACCAACACAGTGGGTCTCTTAGTTTAGCTGATACCCCGTTTTCTCATATTACGAGAATATCTCATATTCGAGTATTCTACTCTACTTTTACAGATTTATAGTGTTATAAAACG
>NC_046664.1:114728135-114736490 GCF_010883055.1 Belonocnema kinseyi
AAATATTCTCAAGAACTTCATTGCTTATTATCAATGGCGTTGTTTGTCAGGCAGAAGATTAATTTGATAAAAATGCTTGAACCTTTCAAAATGTTACAAACTTTTTATTCAGAGCTTTTTACAACTCTTTTGCCTTGAAATTAGAATCACATATTTTAGAAGATGTAACTAATATATATACACAAAATACTACCTTAAAGTGTACAGATTTCAAATAAAATAAAATAAAACAGTAATATAAGTACTAAATATTTTAATGTAACATACACGATTGCAAATTCCTAAATATTAAACTGCAATCGGTTCTACAACATATTCTTAAGTTTGAGAGATATATGACCCATATTTATGCAAGGCCTTTTAAGTTTGAACCCCACAATTACTTGCGGGGAAAACCTAGAAAGCATTTTTCTGGAATTAAGTAAGAACCGTATATACCTTTGGGCAGTCGTCATTTCCTCCGCAGCTACCTGCGTACCCTTCCCCTTCCAGTGTGCATCGACACTACCCCATTTCCATATGAAGTAAACCAGTATGTCCAAGAAAATCATTGAAATATAGAAAATTAGATTAATTCCAATCTAATAAAGTATAAATATGATATATGCACATTTTTTGGACGATAAATGATACAATTTTCCACTTTTTAAGTTACGGTGGATTAACAAATGTTTCAAGTTCACAAAAGTAAGTGTTTGAACAAGTTATTATTATTATTATTTATAAAAATATTACCTTGCAATAATTCTCGTATGTTGCAGTTTTTTCCACAAAATTTCACTTTTGGTCCACTTTTAAATTGGAATGTGATAATAATTAACTTAAGTTAACAAACTTAAGTGTTTCAGGAAGTTATTATTGTTTAGAAATTGTTGATGTACGTTGTTCGCTTTAGAATCAGGTGAATTGATATCAATTAAGTTGTTTCACACATTTCGGCCCACAATCGTGGCCCTCATCAGTGAGTTTGAATCAATCTTTGATAAGTACAATTTTCAACAGCTTTACCAAAGAAAAAAAAACAATAGAAAAATTATTTTGACTCACTTCATTAACTCAATGGGGAGCTTATGAAAATTCAACATTCTAATTGAAATTGTTGAGGATCTACCTATATTAACGATTATATTCTCAAACTCGTCAAAATGCCAAAATGTCGTTGCGTAGTGGAAGGGGAAGTTTTCGCAGGTAGCCGTTATTTATTTTTCTATACTTATATTTATATACTATATTTATACTTTATTAGCTCATTACAGGACGAATAAGAAACGTTAAAACATATTTGCCCTCCAATGAATATTTATTGCACAATAGCAACTAATACACGGAAAAAAAATTCTTGAGGCGAACGAGTGAATCGAGAATATATTAAACTCAAAGAAAGTGTCCGCTTGGATTAGGTAAAACGTTTAATTAGAAGAGTTACACATTTAGTTACATTATGTAAATTGTTCTCGTAAATCAGGAATTTGGACAAAATTGTTAAGTTCGAAATTTTATTATTTTCGACAGATTATGTATAATTGTATTATCTTCAGATTAGAAAAAAATGTAGTTGTTATGGAAATATATTAACTTACAGTAGCCAATTTTTCGTCTGGTATTACGAAAATGAATTTCCCTGAAATCCGTGTAATGCATTTGGAGGTCAAGTTTGTTGTTTTTATCGCGTTTCTTGATATTTTAATATAGTTATCGCCTACAATCAAACCAAATGTAAATTATTATTACTGCATCATAAATTCCATTTAATATTAACAATCGCGCACATTTTAATTGGTAAAAAGCGTTTAATTGTCCAAAGTAAATCTCAACTGTCACTGCTCCCGATTAGACCGTCGCCATTTTATTTCGCTGCTCCCATAATGCACCGGTGCTCTTCCGATAATTGCTTCAGACACCTATTCTTAATATCCCTATTATAGCTATACTTATTAGGGGTTTGACAGTACGATATCCCTGGTATATGGAAAACGGTCAAGGATATTCATTTTCGCTGATCCAGGGATCTTTCTGAATTCCTTCGTTCGTTTTCAGCTAAATAATTTGGCTATAATAAAGAATAATATCCTTGTCACAGCTCTTTTTTTTTTACCGTGTAGGCAAAAAAGATGGAAAAAAATTCTATCTGCCATATCTTCAGAATTAGGCTATTTTTCAAATGAATAGGGTCAGTTCTTTTTACAAATTTAATTAAGAACGTCTTTCTCAATAATTATAATAATCGCAATTTCAATATTTATTATTTAAACTACTTTCATGAGCAAATTAAGAGTTTGGGCATTTTTGGAAGAATAGGCCTAATTTGTTTACGGAATCAACAAAGAATATATTTCCAATCACGTTTTCCTGCGACTCCTTGTAAATTTACAATAATGATTTATTATACAAATAAATTTCATAAACAAATTCAGAACTTAACTTTTTTTTAGATTTTGAACCATTTGAACATTTTAAACAAATTAATTTTTATAAGAAAATGTATGCACTATATATTTAATAAGAATTAAAAAAGAAATTAAAACTCTATAATGGTAAAAATTTTCATTTTACCGTGATTAATCTGTCGAACATATAACCAGTATTATTATCACTTATTGCGATATGATTTTTTATGTTTAAATCCACGCTGGAACAGAAGTCTCTCAACTTCACATTCTATGCACATTTTAAATTTGTTCTTTACTAAGGCGGGCCTAAAATCAGTGCATTAATTTGAGTACAATTAAATTACAATGCGTCTACATACGAGGTTATTGGAAGTACTCGCATTTGCCTAAACATATGATAAAAATGTTTAGTGTCGCACAATCATTTATTCTGCCTCGTGAGAGGGTACCCACGCGAATCCGTGTACAAATAGAAGTTATTAAAGTAAAAACGATTATCGTGGTATTTTATTGAATTTTATTTCCAAATAAAATAATTGCAAGCAAAGTAGTGATTCGCGCACCGAGCGCGCGTATGAGCTTTTCTTTTGGTTGAAATTTCGTCTTTTTGGTAGATAGTTCGTCTTCTTGATTGGCGATTAATCTTTTAGTTGAAAATTCAAATACTATTTCTATCAGTTGTAGGCGGACCAAACAATTTTGGAGGCTGATAGAATTTTCTTCAAGGATCGAAATATTTTAGTATTATACCATTCGCAATTAAGCCATTTGCCTTTCGTGGTGTAGCCGTGACTCACTGAGCGTGGAACGGAGTAATGTGAGGAAAGGGGTGTAGATTTTTAAGAGTTAAGATTGATGTAGAATAATTCTCGATTTTTACATTCTCGTCAGAGAAGGTATTAGATTTATGTAAAATTGGTTCCCCCAGTTTTTGTCAATTGTCCACGTTTTTAGACCCCCTGAATCCGAAAAACAGATTTTTACGATTGAGTTTGACGCCTAATTAACAATTAAGTTTCTTTTGCGCATGTCAAATATAATTTAAAATACTGTTGCGTACATGTCTCGCTTGAATAAATACAATTTTGTATGCCAGATCTTGAATTTTTCTTAATTTCATTATGCACATTAATGTTACATTTATCTAAACCTTGAAGTAAAAAACGTGATAAATGAAATTCTGTAGAAAATTTGGATAAAATTTAGATAGAAGAATTTCATTCTACCTTCATCACGAAATACCTTAAAAATGCATTTTTTACGTTTCCCAGTAGGCACAAAATTTGGCGACGTCTTTACGACATCGTTACGAAATTTTTACGACATCTTTACGACATCCTATGTCCATGTCGTTTCGGTGTCTTTGGCGATATCGTAAAGACATCGTCAGGCCATACGACTTATTTACGATATCGTAAAAACATCTTAACGACATGGACATAGGATGTCGTAAAGTTGTTGTAACGATGTCGTAAAGACGTCGCCAAACTTTGTGCCGACTGGGTTCATTAATATTTAAAAAATATTATGAGTACATTGTTGGCTGAATTCAAATTTTAATAATGAAAATAATAACTGGCAAATTCTAAACAATTGTATGTTGATTAAAAAATTTCCATTCATTTATATTGAATTTATCGGAAAGTTCTTCCTTTGAAAAGAACAACTTCTCTAAATCATTATAAACGTGTTAAGAAAATTCGATAAGAACAGAAATAAATATTGAAGTCCTAGAGACTTCCGGCCTATATTTCTACTTTTTACAACCTAAGGCCTGACTGTTTTAAAGGATAGTTTCCCGAAAGATGAATGGGCTAGCTGCATTACAGATTAGAGTCCCAAATATTTTCTACGCCACAGGCGTAAACTTGTCAAATCTTACAAGGGGTCCTCCCACCGTGCTCCAGATGCGCTAGCGACTATTTACTTGAAAATTACCGGTGTGTTTTACGCCTTTGGCATATTACAAATTTAGAATGGTTTATATTTATAGAGTCCAATGCCGTTTTCGAAGAACTAGCTTTTTTAAGAGTTTAAGAGTCCATTAACATTTAACAAACAAATAAAAATAAACGTTTATAACAAAAAACGAATAGGTAATAGAAACTTTCCCGAAAATGTCCCCGTCATGAAAATTATTCCGCTCTATTACAAATCTCTGAGATTATTTATTAGAAACTGGCAACGAGACTCTCTTTAATTATTTTTTATAGTACAAAGAGTTACTATTTCATCTAAAAGTAGCTAATGCCAATTTCTTAATGAAGTTTTATATTCTTGATGTAATAAATACCATATGATTTTATTAAAAATGGTTAATGATCTAACAGGTCAAAGTATGTACATTCAAAAATGTGCACTAACTTATTTAAGTCCAATTGATTTTGACGTAAATTGGCATTATTAAAAGCTGACATTCTTACAACTTAAAATGACATTATTAAAAGAACGGTTAAATGTCATAGAAATCGGAACAATTTCACAGGTTTCGCAAAGACTTCGCATAGATTTAAAAGATTTTATAAAGTCTTCTATTATTCGACAATTAAGATTTCAAAGGTTTCGGGTCGATTTAAGAGATTGCATAAAGAATTCAATCATTTTAAAAAGATTTCATGAATGTTTTATTAATTTAACAAATATCACCGAATATTTCAAAAGTATTTCAAATAATTTATTCAAATATTTCACAATTATTTTTAGAGAATTTACCAGTATTTTACAAAGAATTAAATGATTTCCTAAAGAGTTCAAATATTTCAGAAAGATTTCAGATAGATTTCAAAGATTGAACCAAAGATTTCAATAATTTCCTAATGATGTTGCAAAGATTTTGAGAGAATTCTCTAAGATTTGAGAAAGATTTCACAAAGCTTACAAATATTTTGCGAAGATTTAAAACAGATTTCAATGATTGAACAAATAATTCCAATGACGTCCTAATGATTCTACAAAGATTTCAAACATATCGGAAAGATTTAGAAGATTTCACACATATTTCCATTATTTTGCAAAGACTTCTATTATTTCACAAAGTTTTCAAAATCCTCAAAAATTTTAAACATTTAGAATAGATTTAAAAAAGTTATTTCGCGAAAATTTCACGAAGAATTTACAAAGGTTGCAATAATATCTCAAAGATTTTATGAAGAATTTACAAAAATGTCAAATATTTCGCAAAGGTTTTGGATAAATATAAAAGAATTCGGAAAGGCTTATATTATTCCACATATATTCCAGATAGATTTCAAAGATTAAACAAAGCAAGAAAGAATTGAAAGGTTTCTATATCCTACGATCGGATGAGTTTAAGCAAAGATATTATTATCTTTGGTTTAAGCATTTTATTTACGAGTAGGAAAATCAAGACTTTGGCCCTCCCTGGTCGATTTCTATGGGAGGCATTGGCCCCTGTATCCCCTTGGCAAGGCTTTAGCGCCTCTGATGGACATTGGAATAGGAGGGGACCAGCCTCATGCTAACTAACTTGGGCGCGGGGATTGATCATAAGTTACAAGGGGGAGTGGACCATGCTGGTTTGTAATTGCAATAGAGGTTTAGCAATCTAAGATCTAAGTAGAACAGCCCGCTCGTTATTTAGATCCGGCAATGACATGTCTATTCTGCCGTGATTTGGAAGAACACCGTTAACTGCAAATCGGATAGTCACCTGAAGCAATTAACGCCCGTGCAGAAATCGCCCGATTTCAAACGTAATACTGATCTGGCCCTGATTGGATTTCCCGATCTGGCCCTAATCGGTAGAACCGTGTGGCCCATACCTGGGCCAGACCGGGCCAGACCGATTTCCTACTGAAGCGCCATCTCCATTCGCTCGAAGAACTAGTGCTACTTATTTTTTTTGGTAGTGCAATGCAATTTGTATACATAATACTCGTTTAAAATATTCTAGCAATGTTTATAAATGCATAAGGCGAGTAAGCCACGTGTTCAGAGGCACCAAACACCAGTCAGTAGACCTCGAAACCTGTGCGAGGAAGATGAGAGTAAGTAATTACACTCTGCGGGCTCATTAAAACCTAACCTCAAATAAATTAATAATTAATTAAATTCTTTGACGTAAAATTAGTATATTTACCATCAAATGAGTCAAATATTATTATATGATGAAATTGATTAAGTTCCTTTGTTTTCAATTATTATTAAAGAACTCAAGGTTTTTCGATTTAATGTAGAGTTAGAATCATCAAATCTATTGACAAGAAATGAATTGCAGTATTCACAAAATTGTAATGTTTTTAAATTATAAGAGTAAAATATGTGATACAATCCATTATGTTCTTGGTACTTTGATTCTGTATTAATAATAAATTTAACACAGAAATACATTAAGGACAAATTTTCATAACATTCCAGCAAGAATTAGTTACTCAACTACGCATGCGTTGCATTCGGCATCTAATTGCTTTCGCGCGAAGTTTAAAATGATAAACGAATTTTTTTTATTTTTTATTATAAACAATGCAATTTCAACTTATAAAAATGTCCATTAGGTCGAAATGAATAAATAATAATAAAAATTAACTAAATGCATATTCTGTAAATAATATTTAAAACCACCAGAAATATTTAATTCAAAAATTTTCATTTTTGTTTAAAAGTTGTTTGGTCTATATTTCTTCTTGAACGATTTAAAGAAATAAAACGATCTAATAAATGATGGCGCATTTTTTAGCAAAAAAATTATCTAAAACCACCTTCTTGAATTTTTCAAGAAGTAATGCAATTGACAGAAAATTGAATTTATTTGCAGTAAAATGTTAATAGATCGTAAATCATAGCTTATTTCCCGATGATTTTCTTTGAAAGCATTCGAAAACGTCAAGTTGTAGGAATCTTTTTGCGAAAAAACTTTCTAATTTGTTAAAAAGTTTCATAGGCAACATTTTTTCAAGAAATTAAAATTGTTGCTTAAAATATTTCTGGTTATCAACCATTTTTTTCATACAAAACAAACCCTTTCCTCGAAACTGATACCATCCACAATAATTTTACGATTTTCAAAAGCATAATTCAATTTTGTATTCTGAAACCTTTTCTTTTCGTGCCTGTAGTACGTTAATTTTAACTTAAAATAACTTAATGGGCAATTCAAAATATTAAGGTGGCCTTCGAAAGGAGAGGACTATTCGATAGTTTCGTGTTTACTCATATTAAAACTCCATTTGTGAAATTCATGAATGGATTATAATGAGACTCATCGTGTACCTATCGGGCACCGATCGGGTTTCCCAATCGGTTTCCCGACCTGGCCCCGATCTGGGCGTGTGTTTTATGCGCGGCCTAAATCCTACCAGGATTTCCGATCGGGATCCGACCTGGACTGGTCTGGCCCCGATCGGGGCCAGACCGAGATTTCTGCACGGGCGGTAGGCGGCTAAAGGGCCTTATCCAAAATGCAGTTAACGGTGTTCTTCCAAATCAAGGCAGTATTTCTCTCCTATTCGTATGTGCATTTCAAATACTAAGATTTTTTAATTTTTTTACGATATTGACTAAGTTCTAATTGAATTTGCTTGAAATTTAAGAAAAATACATATATTAAAAGATTTTTGTATCAGAATCTCTGAAAAAATGACCAACTTCAATTTTCAAAATTAGACTAATTCAGAGTGATCAAAATTGAATAATGTAATTGAAAAATAATTTTTAATTCGAAGCGATTACAATTTTACAATTAAAAATTGGTCAAAGTTAAAGCTTGATTATTTAATGAAATATTAGTAATTATTACCTACTTAATTAACTATAAATATAATATCACACTTGAAATCTTAGGTAAAAATCTTTTCAAATTAGTATTAATAATTTATCGTATTAATATTCAGGAAAAGTTCGACGTAAAATAATAGTTATATCAATTATTATTAAACTTTTGATAAAAAATAAAAATGGTAACTACTAATTCAGATTTTCTTTCAGCTGAAACGAAAGAAGTAGAATT
>NC_046664.1:114736590-114738100 GCF_010883055.1 Belonocnema kinseyi
AAATTATATGGAATATTAATAATATTGTTATTGAATAGCTTCTAATATATAGAATCTATTGAATTGAAGATCATACTCTAATTATTATTATATAAGCTCCTTATTTTTAAAAACACAATAATGAATTTAAATTTAAATAACATGGATTAAAATAATTAGGTATAATTATTCAAAGTATTAATTATAAATTAATTAATAATTATATTCTTTTAAGAACTGGAGATAATAAATAAAAAATTATCTTTATTATGATAACATTTTCTAGTTGAGTAAATCATTGGAGCCAAAGCTTAGTTAAATAATTAATTTTAAAGAAGTAGATTTGATACATTTTTCTTAATTTATTATTTTATTATGTATAATTGTTACTAACTCCGACCTTCTCTACCGACTTTATCAAATTGTACCCTGTTTTACCAAGTGAGTAACAGGTAAGCCACCTTTCATTTTAGTTCCCGAAAAATAAAAATAAGGCAAACAGGGCGCGCTTTTGGACCTTTAATTTTAGTTCCCGGAAGGCTAAGGCAGACAGGGCGCGCTGCGGTAAGTCGGTCGAAATCAAATACACGGCATAAGCAATCTCCACCTCATCTCTGATAATATCTTTGCTGCCTGCTGGCCGTCAGCCAGCAGAAAAATCATAAAAGTGAAAGAGATAGAGGATACTTTTCTTTTCATTTTCCGCTCTCTGTCTCTTTCACTCTTACGACTTTTCGGCTAGCTAGCGACCAGTAAACAGGCGTGTAAATACACCATAGGCTGACAGAGCCTGGATCATGGCTCGAGTCAAAGATGTTATAAACCTAGATGCGGTGTGGGCTTAGTTGCCCGCCATAAATATAGACGGCGCGTCCGGCGAAAAAAGTCACTTCCCCTCTACCCACCGCTCTCCGTAGAAAGCACCAATCGATATAGTTTGCCAAGAGCCACTTGGAGCGCTGTAAGCAACTCTCGGCACACCTTCGAGGCGCACTGATGGTAAACTTAGCTTGGACAAGAACCATTTGGATTGAAATTAAATTGCCAATTAAAACATTTTTACATTTATAACTTTGCAAAACTTGGGTTTTTTAATAAATACTACAAATATAAGTAGATGAGTAATTTATATTACGGTTTCATATATTGTTCACTAATTCTAAAATTATTAATTATAATTTTCATTCTATATATTGTCTATATATAGTTCTTTAATATTATTTAGTTTTTATTTTTATTTTTGTGGTCTGCAATTTCTACGGACTTTTTTAGACTATTCGTCTGATCAAGTTCTCGTATGTATTTTCCAATTTCTTAATTATTATATATTCTAACATTTTTATAAAAATATAATTATAATTCCAAGTGATAGGAAAATTGTTCTTTCGGTTTTTAAATTTTTAAACGACAGTTCCAAGCCAGATTACGTTTCGCATTGGCAAACAAAATTAGACGAACAGAATTTCACTGGCACATTCATAAAAAATATAATATTCCATAAAATATATTTTAAAATAAACTTTAAATCATT
>NC_046664.1:114738200-114743463 GCF_010883055.1 Belonocnema kinseyi
AAATTAGACGAACAGAATTTCACTGGCACATTCATAAAAAATATAATATTCCATAAAATATATTTTAAAATAAACTTTAAATCATTATAATTGATACAGCTGACTCGAAATATATATATAATTCAAATTATTATTTATGTTTTTCAGGAGTTTTAAATGCCTCAAAATCTTCAAGATTTTTTTATAATTTTATAAATCTTTTTAAATTTTTGAAATATTTTCGACACTGTAAGCTTCCCGAAATAATAAAATGCTGAAACCTGAAAATCCCGAATTAAAAAATTCTAGAATAATCAAATTCTGGACAGTTTACAATATTATCGAATTTGAAAATTCCCGAATAATAAAACTCCAGGCCGAATGCTGTCTAATAATAAAATATACAAACTAGAAAATTCCCGAATTGCAGAAATTGAGAAAACAGTTATGTGGTCAATATTATTTATTTATTAAAAATACAATAATCAAATATTTTTATTATAGAAATTTGGTTTAATGTTTAATTTTTTAAATTATTGTTTTAATTTTAAAAACAATAATTGTATAAAAATGTGATATTTTAATTTTTTTAAATAATAAATTTATTTTTGCGAGCGTTTTCTGTAATGTACAAAAATAAAATGGACATTTTCAAACAACTTTTTTTATCCAAAAATACATTTGTTCAATTATTGTTATTTTTAATTCAAACAATAATTTTGAGAAACTTTTAACATTAAAACAGTTTTATCCTCGGTAAAAATATTTTATTATTCTATTAAAAAAATTTTTTAAAACTATTTTTTAATTGTTCAAATTAGGGAGTTGTATAGGCGGGATATTGTATAATTCGGAAATTTTTTGTCGGCAATTCTTAAATTCGGTAATATTGTAAATTGTCGAGAATTTTCCAATTCGGGACTTTTATATTTCGATAATGCATTGTCGAAATATAAAAATCCCGAATTGGAAAATTAAAAATAAAATTCCCACATCACTGTAAAAATTCCGAAATTTTAACATTACAATGTTATAATTTCGGAATTTTCACAGTGATGTGGGAATTTTATTTTTCGGAAAAGCGACTGAAAAATCCCGAAAAATAAAATTCCTGACACTGTAAAATTCGTACATTGAAAAATAAACAATAATGAAATCCCGAAATTATAAAAGTCCCGAAATATAAAAGTCGAATTGGAAAATTCACGAAAAATAAAATAAATAAAATTCCAGGCAATAAGATGTTACCGAATTTTAAAAATCCCCAAAGAAAATGCCTGAATCATAAAATATCTGAACTAGAAAATCCCTGAATTTAAACAATTAAAAAAATTGTTTATCAAATATTATTTATTTATTAAAAATACAATAATCGAATATATATTTCTGGATGAAAAAATTTGTTTGAAAAAGTGCATAGTATTTGAAAAAAACATAAAAAAGTTCTGAAAAATCGAATTTTTTATTAATAAAAAAAATAATAAAAATAAATTTTGATATAAATCGTTGTTGAATTGAATCCTGCAAAGTTTGTTTCAAAAATTTTATTATGTAGGAACGAAGAAAATTTAGGCAGAACATTTTTTCTTTCAAAGCACACGTGTTTTTTAATGTATTTTTTAATACAATTTTTATAAAATTATTATTCAGGTGTCGGAGATTTCATTTTTTGGGATTTATCATTCATCCCTTTCGGAATTTTTGTCAGGGGTCCCATATTTTTATACCTCCCCTTAAAATTATGTAATTTTTCAAAATAAAAAGTCAACATTTGAAAACATTTCAAAATCATCAAAACTATCTATTCTCTTTTAAATTATTTCAAATCTTTTTAAAATATTTTTAAAAAATTTCGGAACTTTTAAATGCCTTTTAGGCTGATTCCCATTTTTCTTAATATTTTTGTAAAATCCTGCACACAAAATTGTTTTAAGAGCTTCCAGATTTTTTCTAATATTGTAAATCTTTTGAAATGTTTTGAAATATCTTCAAACATTCTCTTTGAGTTATGTACTTTTTCAAAATAAAAAATCATTTTAAATCTACCCAGAAATTTTGATTGTTTTCCTAGTATTTCAAAATTATTGAGGAGCTCCAAATTTTGTTATTTTCTTTGTAACATTCAGAAACCTCCAGCTTATTTGATTTTTTTCTAAATTAATGTTTATTTAACTGTTCTTTGAGAATCAAAATAAAAAACACATTTACCTTCGAAATATAAATAAAAAGATTAAACAATTATAATCGTAACATTCCAAGTTTAAATTTGTCGCTCTAAAATTGTGACAATTCATTTTCAAATTGTTTACTGTTGAAAATTGTTTTTTTTTATTTCCAAACGAAATAGATTAAAAATGGAATATTTTATACTGAAATAATACTTCAAAAAGATTTTGAAATTGAATAAAGGCGTTCATTTGAGAAGCCATTAATTCGAACTTTACACTTGTGTCACGACTAAGGCTTTGCAATTAAATTAGTTCAAATTTTAACGTTAAAATATGTAAATTATATCATTTTAAACAGATCTAGAATCACCTTCTAAAATCAATCACTGTTTCGTTTTTAATACTCGAACTGCAGTTCAATTTTCTAATTTACTTTCATTTTCTGATTTGTCCCGGTCGCGAGTCTAACTTAATATTTAAAACAACTTTCATTTTTTTGAAATTGTTATTTTTCGGTTGTAACTTACGGGACAATAATTTTATTCTTTGAAAGATTTTCTACAAATCTTGTTGATAATTTCTACATTCTCATCAAAAATGAGAAGGTATTAGTTTTTTATGAAAAATAACTTTTTCGGATTTTATCAAATGTCGACGTTTTGAGGCCCCGTGAGTCAGAAAAACAAGTTTTTACGTCGGGGTCTGTTTGTCTGTCCGGTGTCATCGTTGTTGTTGTCTATAAACCGGATAATTTTCGAAAGATTGGTCCGATTGGATTGGGCTTTGACACACTGATCGAGGGACCAAAAAGAAAGATCGAGTTTGTTAAACAGCCATTTTTGATAAAAATCCAAAAAGTTGAAGCTTTTTCAAAATTTTTGAGACCACTTTTTGCAAAATATGAAAATTTTATCGACAGCTATTTATGGTACAAAAAAATATGAACAATTTATCCTGACAACTTTTTTTAATAAAGTCAAACTTACCAAAGTTAAAGGATTTTCAAAATCCTTTAAAAATCACATTCTCATCCATAACGAGAAGAGTTTTATGCGAAAAATGATTTTCGCGAATTAAATTAAATTTCGACGTTTTGAGGCTCCTTGAGTCAGAAAAACAAGTTTTTACATCGGTATCTGTCTGTTTCTCTGGCGTCTACGTCGTCATTATTGTGGTTGTGGTTGTCTGTATATCGAAAAACTTTTGAAAGAATAGTCGGATTGGATTGTGGTTTGACACAGATTTTTTTATTTTAAGAATTGTATGTAAAAATTGTACTATTTTTATTTTTATTACAAATATTTTTCTTTAATTAAATATTTGCAATAAAAGTTTTTCGAAGAGATTTTTTAAAAATCTTTCGGGGAATAAAATTAGTATTTATAGGTCGACAAAGGTTTGTTTTCTTTACCAAATTTGGCTTTCGTCTAAATTTTTGCAGTTGTTTTTGCTGTAGTACAATTTACTTTTGCATCTCGGGCGAAGATCGACTTTCAAAAGAAGCGAAAGAGAGTGACTCGCTGGTTTGCAAATGAACATGGAAAATGGTGTATTTTCGCATTTTTAAATTTTAAATTCAAACTTTTTCGCCTTTTAACAATTTCGAAAAATTCCTAAAATTCAAACAATAAGGCTGTATTCTGAAAATGATGCAATTTTAACGTTAAAATTCAAGCTCCTAAACTGAAGGCCTAAAAATTTGCAAATATTACAATTAGTGTTATGCAAATTGTATTGGTATCTTAAAAGAGTATAAATAGTTCTTAATTTAGTTTTTTAATTTTCTGCAATTTACCTTTTTTACATACCTAGATGTCAAAAAAGCCTACCCAATTTTTTAAAATTTTAATCATTTATTTTCTAAGAGAAAATCACCCCTGTTTACCAGTCACTGAAATGGATTAGAAAAAAATTGCCAAGATCCAAGAATAAAAATTAGATGTGCAGCGAATTTTAAAATTTTTAATTGAGATTATCTTTAACTTTGTGATATGAAAAATTTCCATGCACATTTCTTTTTAATAATACTGTAGGAAAAAATCAACAAGATCGAACGCCGAAATTATAATTAGAGCAAATTTTCTGTAATTCTATGGGGACGGCTGAAATATCCCGAAAGATAAAATTCCCGACTCGGTAAATCTCTGTCCCAAAAAATACAATTCCGAAACTAATAAAATTCCTGAACAGTTTATAATATTAACGAATTTGAAAATTCCTAAATAATAAGACTCCCCAAATAAAATTGTTTCTTAATCAATATTAATTATTTATTAAAACTATGATAATAAAATATTGTTATCAAATAGATTTTTGTTTAATATTTAAAGTGTTAAAAATTATTGTTTGTTTTTAAAATTAAAATTATACAAAAAATTTTACCGACAAATTAATATATAAAAACACGTGTTTTTTAATTAACATTTCGATTTTTCAGAAGAACTTTTGTGATTTAAAAAATGCTATATACATTTTCAACCAAAATATCTTATCCAGAAATATATTTTGTTTTAATTATTATTTTAAATTTAAACAATAATGTTTAAATATTTCAAACATTAAAAAAGTTGTTTCTTTGGTATAAATATTTGATTATTTCAATTTAAAAAAAATTTTCAAAGAAAAATACTTTCAGCACTTGTTTATCTTGAAATGTCTTTCTATAATACTTTTTTCTAAGTTAAAAAGTATGGTTTTTCGAGAACATTTTTTTTATAATTAAAAAAAAAACTGTACCGAAAACATGGATCAAGCTTCAGATCTGAAAAAATTCAGCGATACATCTATGTCAAACTTTTCTAACCTCAAAATAATTTTTTACTGCTTTACCGTCATATTTTACGAAGAATGAGAAAACAAGAATTCGACTTCGTAGTACGATGAGGGCAGCACCTCGATAGGGCAGAAAATGTGATGTCCTATATATATAATTCCCCACTCCGACGCCCCGTACCGCATCTACGTTTATAATATCTTTACTCGAGTACTATATTTGATGGGCATGAACATGGAGAATACCAGGTGTATACATATGAAACCGGTATTGCCATCTAGCGTCTAGTAGGCACACTTGTAGGCACTGTCGGAACTTACCATTTGTGCTAATTGGCGTATTG
>NC_046664.1:114743563-114757061 GCF_010883055.1 Belonocnema kinseyi
TTGGAAAGGTATTCATAAATTGCCTGAGAGGTGGACAAAATGTGTAGCCAGCGAGGGCGCATACTTTGAATAAAATATTTGTTATCATTCTCTTGAAATAAACGTGTTTTATTTTCTAAAAAAAAAAAACCGGTTTCATATGTATACACCTGGTAGATATAAAGAGACCAACCTGTAATGCATGAACTTGACCAAAAACGGTCACTTTTCTGTTGCCAGAAGTACGCACACACACATGTGTAAAATTACACTTACGTGTTTTGTTTTTACAGGTCGCTCAGACAAATTAATAATCAGACAGGATATTATTAAATGTTTGTAGAATAAAAAATTATTCGCCCTGGAAGAGGTAGGTAGTACGTTTATGAAAATATTAAATTACTTTTACCAACACTATGCGTGCGACAGGTATTCGACGCGTTCGTAAAAAAAACAATAAACATGCACCTTACACCACTCTGAAAGTCTTGTACACTATACACTTGAAAGCACATTTATTGGAAATTTTCGCTTTTTTACAGTGATTTTTAATTTAAAATCCTTGCCTTTATTCACAAACTATTAATTGTTCAATCATTATTTATTTACATTTGACTCGCGTTCACATCGGTGGCCATATTTTTTTAAAGTGCGGTTGGCACGCCACGCTCGTGAAGTTTTGAACTATAGGTAGGTGTGATTTTGTGCATGTGTGTGTGCGTACTTCTAGTTACAGAAAAGTTTTCATTTTCATTTCCACTAGTTTGGTCTCCTTATGTCTATTTTTCAGGGGCATGAACGTTTTTGAATGGCAAGAAGCGAAAAATGAAGAATTTGAAGTAGTGCCTGCGCCTATAACGATAAAATAATGTATTGGCCGGCGAGTTGTAGTTAGGGTTCCTTTTCACCAGCCCCCTGCAAGAAGCGAAAAATGAAGAATTTGAAGTAGTGCCTGCGCCTATAACGATAAAATAATGTATTGGCCGGCGAGTTGTAGTTAGGGTACCTTTTTACCAGCCCCCTGCCTCGACCGTGTATGTGTATTTAGTAGTAGTTTTCTTACGATCCGGAGGGGAAATGTCGGTCAAACTAATCCAATAGATGGCGCCACCAAAAGTAGGTCTGTCTTTTTCATTGAATTGCATTAAGAAAAAGCAAAAATAATTAAAAACTTAATGCTTTTTGCTAATAAACAAAAAACAAATATATCCAAAAATAAGAGTAACTATTACTCATCATTTAAAAAAAGAAAAAGTCATAAAAATATGTAGTATAATATGAATAAAACTTAATTTTGAGATACATTTTAAAAGCAGTTCGAACTTCATATTTCTATGATTTATTTTGTTGATAGTATTGATTTTATTATTTCTTATAGTTAAAAAAATTTATTTATTTTTAAAATTATTGATGTAGCTAATAAAAAAATTACTAATATTTAAGACCTCAATGACAAAATTATTTAAAACATATACATGATCAGAAGAATTAATAAAAAAATATCACTTATATCCAATATAAATATAATAATAATTAAAATATGTTAATTTTAATTTAAATGTTTGGAGGAAATAATTTGGTAAAAAGTCAATGACAAGACTGATAAATGAGAAAATTGATTTGCTATTATTTATTAGAATGTATATATTTATTTAAATTTAACCAAACATCATATATACATTTATACAGTTCAATAATTTATTTATTGTTTAATCTTGAAAATTTTTTTCTCGCTGCATACAGCCCCTAATAATTTTATTTAAAAATTTAAAGGAGATTTGGAATTGAATTGTTAATTATATTATTGAAAACTTCATTTCTAAAATAAACAGACTATAAGCTATTAAACTCTTTAAAACAAACGCACTGTACTCATGACGCACAGTTGGAGGACATGCACTTTTTTAATTCAAAAATGTCCAGAGCCTTCAATTTTCTTGCGATTATGATTTTTTTTGGTTTTAAATTAAAGATTATTAAATTCTATAGATAGTGACTCATTGATGTTTTGTCTCCTCTATTTTTTTATTAATAATGTTTCCACTCAAAGTATGGAAAAACTAAAATTTCGGATATACAATTTTTTTACGCTTTAATAACTGATCAGGAGAACTTAATATTGTCTTGAATATATGTTCGGCATCAAATTAGATAAACAGATTTGAAATTTTGGCCCTTTGGCCTAGAAATTTTTTTTTGCACTGGAAATGTTTCAACCTATTGGACGAATGATAGTCACAAAAATATTAGAAAAGTTAACAATAACCACTGTTATTAACAATTCTTGTGACAAAATATTGAAACTTAAGGTTTCATCAAATTTAAATTTTCTTTGACGGCCAAGTCGGTGGGTTATTGTCAAAAGATTTTGTATTGAGTGAATCTTAGCATGCAGTGTTATGAGTTATTTTCAATCTATTACGATTGAAACCCCGACTTTTTCCAAGTGAAACTGCCAAAATTTGGAAATTGTTTAAGTAAATCATTTGTAAACATGTAAGTTTTTATATTCTACTAAATGTTATCAAATATACATTTTTTAGGAATATCCGTAGCCATTGTAGCAATTAAAGAAAATAAAATTTGTATAAAACCTGACATTTGAATATTTTATCACGAGAATTGTTATTGTTAACTTCTCAAATATTTTTGTGACTAGCAGTCATTCGCCCAACAGCTTAAAACATTTTCAGTGCAGAAAAAAAAAATTCTATGCGAAAGGACAAAAATTTTGAATTTATTTATCTAATTTGTTTACAGAAATTTAAATTGTAATATTTTATCAAATATTATTATATATTTATTATTTTAATGAATACCTGAATTTATTGTGGCCATTGAAAGAAATTATAATTGGAAAATTCTCAAATTCTAATATTTTGCCACAAACATTTTTTATACAGTGGTTATTATAAACTTTTAAAGTATTTTTGTTATTAAATGTTATTGTTAATTGTTATTAATGTGAAGCATTTTAAGCAAACAAATTTTTTACCGATCATAAGATTATTTGTCAATTTTTTCATAAAACTGGTTTATAACAAATAAATGGATTGATAAACACATTATTTGTATTCTATGCGCCCCTAAACATTAATTTAAGACAATATAAAGTTTTCCTAATCAGTTATTAAAGCGTAAAAAATTGTTTTATAAAAAATTTTAGTTTTTCCATACTTGAGTGGAAAAATTATTAATAAAAAAATTGAGGAGACAAAAATTCGTACAGTCAAGATCTATAGAATTTAACAATGTTTAATTTAAAACAAAAACTTCAAAATCGCAAAAAAATTGAAGGCTCTGGACATTTTCGACTGAAAAAAGTGCATTTCCTCCAATTGTGCGTCATGAGTACATTACGTTTATTTATAGAGTTTAGTAGTTTATAATCTGTTTATTTTAATAATAATAAATTTTAAAAATAATTTTTTTTTAACTATAACAAATAATAAAATCAATAATATCAGCAAAATAAATCATAGAAATATGAAGTTTGAACAGCTTTCAAAATGAATCTTACAATTAAATCTTATTCATATTAAACTACATATTTTTATGACTATTTCTTTTTTAAATAATTAGTAATAGTTAATCTTATTTTTAGATATATTTGTTTTTTGTTTATTTGCAAATAGCATCAAGTTTTTTAAAACTATTTTTGCTTTTTTTTAATGCAATCCAGTGAAAAAGACAGACCTACTTTTGGTGGCGCTATCTGTTGGATTAGTTTGACCGACAATTTCCCTCCGGATGGTAAGAAAACTGAAAAGTGGGGACGATGCATGGGGCTGCTTTTCACGGAGGCCTGTTTGGAATTAATCGTGGAATTGATATTTTCCATAGGATTCATCTCTAGCTACTTTGTGGTTTTATGGCAAATCTTATTGTTTGATAACCTAGATAAGAACTCGATGTATCAAATTAATTCAACGATTAATTCAAAACTGGGTCTCCGTGAAAAGGTACCCTTAGTATTATTGAGCCTATTGAGTCATTCGAGATCGAGTTTTCTGCATGTTTGGCTCCTACCACTGTGTCATTCTTTTTGTTACGACATGAATCACACTTTCATTTCGCACACTGGTAGGGGGTTCGTTAAGTAAAGCTTTTATCTTTTAATTTAAAATTACGCTGTTGAGTCTGCGGTCACCGTACTTTGAGCAACTCTTTTTCCCTCCTTTTCAAGGCTGACTGCCACTGTTGTATGTTGTAAGTGTCCTTCAAATATTATAAATGTAATGTTTTTACTCATTATTATGATGTGCTGTCCAACAAATGAGCATGGCAGTATCAAAGTCTTAGGGTTGACTTTAGCTCAGAGCTGGTTTAAGGATGTTGGTTAATCCCTCTGACATTTTTTTTCCATAGACGGCCCTGCCCATCTACGTTTGCTCTCAGGTTTTCCAGAACTAAAGAAAGAAAACTTAACAAATATAGGGAGGTCTTGTGTGATTCTCGGATACAATTTTGAAATATCTACCCTTGTGCTGAAGAAATTCATATTTTGGGTGAAAATATTTTCCGAAAGGAACCCGGTAATAAGCGTAGAATATAGAGAAATAAATATTTTCAGATTTCAGCGCAAAATTGAAGATTGTTTTATTATTTTGAATGCGCGATTTTTCCATCTGTCTAAAATGCCACAATAAGAATAAGATACCTTCTAAACTTATTCACTTCTATTTCCATAGCGACCGCCACATAGTTTTCTATTCTCCCAAAGAGAATGTGTTTTCAATATATTTAATTCCTTCTAATTTTACCGGTAACGCACCTCGCAGAGATATTTTTTTATTCCTCAGAAATATATTTGAATATTTTTCTAATTTATAAGTTATAAAAAGATTTAACAATGAAAAATAGGTTAAATAAATGCTTTCGTTAAATTTTACTAAGTCGATTGAGAGGAATAGGATTTACACTTCTTCTGTTCCCGTTGGGGGATTTTTAGACGGAGGAAAAATCGCGTATTCATAGGAATACAAATTCTTAATTTTTCTGAATTCAACGCTTGTTACCGAGGAGAAACGTAAGGATAGCAGGCGTATCTTACTAGTCTCAACTAAGGTTTAAACTTTGAAAGCTGTTGACGTTCTACTACTACTGTTCTTCCCTTTTTGACTGTTAAACAAAATATAGCCATTTTATCGAAGGAATGACTGCCTGCTTCAAGATATTGTTATTTAGATGAGTTATGCAAAAAATTGGACAAAAATATTCAACCGTGCGGGTTCAAACTTCAGACGCGATTGTCATTTTTATTTCCGTAATAATGACAAAATTACACTTATTATTATAAGATAACGGTTTGTTACAAAAACTGTCATTATGAAATCGTGGATTAATTTAATTTTTATGTGCAAAATCAATTTATTCATATAATTGAAAACATATGAATAAAAAATTCAGGAAAATTTTGTAACGTGTGCAGGAATAATGGAAGTCTTTAGGGTATTTGGTTTGGCCGAAGGTTTGAATATTTTTGAATTATTTCTTGCATACGTCATCCATATACTCATATCTTGAAACACGCACAGCCGATTTTTCAATGAAATCATTACATTATAGAATATACGTGCCGAAACGGCATATTCAGCTAAAGATGCGCGTTACTACTACTGTTCTGCCCCTTTTTATTATTAAACAAAATGTAAACATTTTCTTAAAAAAATGGCTTTGCTTGCTTGGAGATATGGTTATATAGATGAGGTATGCAAAAAATTAGACAAAAATATTCAACCATGCGGCCAAGAAATTGAGACGCGACAGTTATTCTGATATCCCTAATAACAAGTAAATAAAAGATTCAGGAAAATTGCTTAACGTGTGCAGGAATAATGGACGTCTTTAGGGAATTTAGACTGACTTGTTTGAACAATTATTATTTATTTTCACAATAGTTTCCCCCTGTAAGTCGTCGGAATAGAGAAAGGTTATTTTCATCAGGATATTTACTACATTAAAAAAACATTTGTTTAAACAATTTGTTTCCCAAACATCGTAAAAAATACTATTTACTGCAATTGATGACAAACGATTCCTACGACTTACAGGGGGAAACGATTGGAAAAATAAATAATAATTGTTTAAATAAGTCAGACTAAACTCCCTAAATACGTCCATTATTCCTGCACACGTTAAACAATTTTACAGAATCTTTTATTCATTTGTGGGTAATTATATAAAGAAATTGATTTTGCACATAAATAAATTAGTCCACGATTTCATAATAACAGGTTTTGTAACCGACCGTTATCTCATAATAATGAAAGTTTCATTTTGTCCTTATTACGGATATCAGAATGACAATCGCGTCTGAATTTTCAGCCCGCACGGTTGAATATTTTTGTCTAGTTTTTTGCATACCTCATCTAAATAACTATATCTTGGAGCAAGATCTATTTTTCCGATAAAATGTTTATATATTTTTAATAATGAAAAAGGGAAGAACCGTAGTAGTAATGCGCAGTGATAATTGTATATGCATTTTCGGCGCGTATAGTCTGTTATAATCTATAATGAAATGATGTTATTAAAAAAATCGGCTCTGCGTGCTTCAAGATTTGAGTATGTAGGTGACGTATGCAACAAATAAGTAAAAAATATTCAACCGTGCGGCCTACAAATTCAGAAACGATAACTCCTTTTTTTTTAAAAAAAGTACTAAATATTCTGCAGAAAATAATTTATAATAATGAGCTATAAATTATTAAGTCAGAGCTATGCACAAAATATTTTGAAATAATTTAGTTATAAATTAAGGTTTATAAATTTGGAAAAAATTCTAAAAAATACCTTCTTCAGCCTGAATTTGTTAGAAAACTGCGGTGTAAATGCTCAGAAAATAAAGATTCACGTTGTTACTGTAAATGTTAACCGATTTTCATGAATATTTTTTTAAATTTCTTATAATTATGTAATTAAATTAATTCTGTCAATTAAAATTAAATAAATTAATGATTTCATAATGTCAGTTTTTGTAACTGGCCGAAATATCGTAACACTGCCCGGTCTTCATTCGTTCCGTGTCAGTCATCACCCTGCGGGGAGTCTGCTGGCTTGAGTTTGACGAGGGTGAGCAGACTCACTGCGGACACCCATGTACACCTATTACTGAGTGTCACTGCTATTTTTCTCTATTGTGCTCTACGTTTTTAGTTATGACACAAAATATAAACATTTTATCGAAAAAACGGCTCTGCTTGATTTGAGATATAGTTACTTAGATGAGGTGTGCAAAAAGTTAGACAAAAATATTCAACTGAGCGGCCTCAAAATTTGGACGTGATTAGATATTCTGATAAAGGGCTTTAAAGATGTGTAATGAAAAGTAAAAAAAAAACATTTTCCCGCTTATTGTTATTTATTTGTTTAAACAAAGAATTCTGAAAAATAGATTTTAAGGTTGACTACATGCAACAAGTGAGATCCTACAGCCACGAAAATAGTGTTTATATGTATACTGGGGTTGCTGATTATAAGTTTGAGGGAAAACAATTCAAAATGGCGGCTAATCTTTGTTAAAACCTTTATTAAGACCATGTGACGAGTGGGTGACGTGACCAGATTCCTACCTTACCGCCACTTTTTTTTATTTCCCAACTTATTTTCACAAGAAGCGCTACATCGATTTGAAAGTTCGGGATAATCAATAAGAAGCAATGAGAAAGGTGGGTCTGGTCTTAAATTTGAATGCTTATTAAAAAATAAAAAAAAATTATTTACAACAAAAAATTTTCTTCATAATCATATAGATTTAGGACCAAATCCACAATTCTTAGTGCTTCCTTTTTAGTATCCCAAGTTTTCAACTCTTAGGTGCGAAACTAAGTTCGCGCTGTTTACCAATAGATAGTTCCAGCAGTAAGTGCTGGTCGATTTTGACATTCAAAACGTCATGAACCAAGCTTAGACATATGGTAAAAAAAAACCGTTTTGAAACATTAGTGAATTTATTTTGGCGTCATATACTTTTGGTTGTGTGAAAATGTTTGATTTTGTGCCAAATAATCGCTTTTTGCGAGAAGTGTTAATTTTATTCTTTCATTCGAAGAAAACGGCGGCTGAAACGGATCGAGAGCACCAAAAAGATTGCGGAGATGCTGCTCTAAGTGAAACAACGTGCCATGACTGGTTCCGTCGCTTCAAAGATGATGATTTCAATGTTGACGACCGTCCGCGTGAAGAAATGCCAAAAACTTTCAAAGACGTTGAATTGGAGGCATTGCTCAATGAGGATCCGTACAAAACGCAAGAATAGCTTGCTTCAGCATTATTAGTTACTCACCAAGCCATTTCCAATCGATTGCATGCGTTGGGCACGATTAAAAGCAAGGAACTTGAGTTCCTTATTATTTGTGCCATTTGAGCGTCGTTTTTTCGCCTGTGAAAAACTGCTTCAGCGGAAAAAAAGGAAGGACTTTCTTCATCCCATCCTGACGGGTGGTGAAAAATTGATTCATGCAATCAAAAGTAAAATAAAAATAGCCAAAATAAAATCACTAATGTGTTAACACGGTTTTTTTTACCATATGTCTAAGCTTGGTTCATGACGTTTTGAAAGACAAAATCGACCAGCACTTACTGCTGGAGCTATCTATTGGCAAACAGCGGTAACTTAGTTGCTTAGTATGCTTAGAACTTAGTATCCACACAGTATCCGTTCCGTATCATACGAAAAAAAAGAACAGCAAGATGGGCATTTAAATTGTTGCAGTTTGGATTCTACGTTAAAATTTCTATTGGAATATCACGGAGTAATTGCAATAGTTTTTTCGCAGCGTTAACAATTGAAAAAAAGTCATAACTCCTGTTGAGGGCGACTTCAAGCGCTTCCATAGTAGCTTAAGTAGTATGCTGTTACTAAAAGAAGATGCGCTTGAAGTCGCACTCAGTCTATGTTAATGACCGGTATTGTATTTTTTAATATTTTTTAAACGCAAAAAAAAATTATTGCAATGATTCTGTGACGTTCTCAGGGAAAAATTAATGTTGAATTCGAATTGCAATAAACTAAAGATTCATTTTACTCTTTTTTTTGAGTTTTTTGTTGCATGATAAGGAAGGGATACTATAAGGGTACGCTGTCACAGTTAAGTTTGGCCACTTCGCGTGTGAACACGCGTGTTATTCGAAATTCGTGCATAAACTAGAGCACGTAGAGCGGGTTCTTCGTTTCGATACTTCCATTCGCTGACAAAAAGGCGTCTTCTCATAAGATCACATGTTATTTTCAATCATTTATTTTTCGGTTATGAAGCTCTAAAATGTCCCGAAATTTTAACCAGAGCTTTAGTGCATTTTAATAAACTGTCATTCAAATATCAAACGATTATCATTTGTAATTCTATTACCGAGGTTACTTCCTTAGGGTATTTGTCGGAGAAAACGACTTATTACAGAAATTTCTAAAATTCAAGCAGCATCAGGACATCGAGATCTATTGAACTGTAAAGTTAAAATTGAATTACCCGTATAGAAACCAAAATAATCTGCATCAAAGTCTGTAGTTTTTGAACGTTTAGCATATACCTTACACAGAAAAAAGAAAAGTACAAGTAAATAAACTCATGTAGGGACTAAATGGTATTACAAAAACGCATGAAAAACTATTTAAAAGTAAAGAGAAATATCATAAACATTATAAGCGAATAAAAGATATATTTACCCGCATAGTTTTCGCAAAAATTCCAATCCAAACAACACATTTTTTGTTCAGGAGAGACTAACAAGCGATAGTGCGGCAAAACTGCACTCTCCCTCGCTCCAGCTCCGTCGTTTACCACGCTAACAGAAAAAAGACAGAGGCAGGATGTAGTCTTAATGTGCAACGTTGCCGTGATTACTTCTGGAACTGTTGCGTACAATGTTTGTAAGGTTCTGGGTACAGATATCAACTGTACTCCAGCAAAAGTTTCGATGCGCCGCTGAGGCATCACCGTGCCAGTGGAAACATTCAGGCAGGTCGATGTTTGACTGAGAGGATCATCCAACAAATACCTTAATAAAGAAAAAAATAAAATACATGATTAATATTTGACATACATATTCTTTAAAGCATTGGTAAGCAAAATAAAATAAGTTGAACTCGAAATAAAGTTAGACACCACCCTTAAATCGAGCAAAACACCCGAAAAAATGGTTCTTGTCATTTATTTTGGAAACAGTGGATCAGAAAAAATTATTTTCTACAGACAAATAGTTCTTACAACTTACAATAAGAATGCTTGTATTAATTTTTGCCTCAAATTATAGGGTAAGTTTTTGTAGGAATAAACGGAAAAATAAACGGCAAATCCCATTTTTGGGGGTGTTTTGTTCGATTTAAGGAGGGTTTCATCCTTCATTTCGAGTTCAACTTATTTTATGTTACCTACCAATCCCTTAAAGAATATGTATGGCAAATATTAATAATTCATTTTTCTTCCCTTTTCTAATAAATGTTAAAAAAAGTGTGACCGCCATTTTCAAACGTTGACCCGAACATTTATAATCCACGACCCCAATATACACATAGCCACTATTTCCCTGCCTTTAGCATTAAATTTGTTCAAGTTATTCAATTTTAAAATCGATTTTTCAAATTTGTTTGTTTAAACAAATAATTAACAATTAGCGGAAAAAATTTACTTTGACTTTTCGTTACACATCTTTAGTAGGCTGGGGCGAAAAACCAACATTATGCGTCCAGGAAACCCCTGGGTGCGGAAAAGTGTCCCAGTCCAATCCGAAACTCAGTGCACTTTGAAATTTTGAAATCGGATAATATCTTCAGTCTGTTCTTTGAGGGTGAAATCTCGAAATTTCACTGAAAAACACTAAAATTTAAGGTTTTGAAAAAATGGGCTTAAAATCGATACCGATGTCTTCAAAGGGTGACTTTACGATAAAAAGTCATCAGAGGGTACTTAGAGGTCCGTACCGAATCGCCAAAGTCACCCCATGCCAATCGTCATGGAGTGGGAAATCGCTCAAAATTGCCTATTTTTCGAGTAAAACGCTTAAATACTTGTGCAGCTCCTAGCTCACTGAGTTCTACTACTTCGAGTGACCCAGAGCCCACTACGTGGAGGTGGCTGCACATCGGGCTCCACCCACGCCCTACCCAACCAATTAACCATATGTAGAACGTGCTTATTTAAGTCTCAGAGTCATTAATTACACCCACAAAGTCTTTCCTAGTGTCAAATAAGTTGACAGTCTTTCGAGAAAGAAGTGTGGCGCGTATCTGTCGGTCCCGAGCCTCCGGACCGATGCCTTGTCTGGACACCTCTGTTACCAGTCTAACAGTTCTTTCCACCGCTACTGTGTGACAAGGGAAAGATGTAAAGTCCCAGTCTGGTACCAAGCCATCGGCCATAGATAGCTTAGCGGTAAATTCATCCTCTGTTATAGGAATTAAAACTGGAGGTATGGTAAGTGAAACATCTGTCTGTTCCCAATCAATCATTTTTGTGTAATCATTAGCTCCAAAATTAATTTTTGGCACAATATTGTATCTAACAGTTGTCTGTTGCTTATGTTTTGCTTCCAGGATTTTGGTGAGTGCGTCTTTGCGAACGGTAAGCCTAGGGTCGGTTACCATTCCAAGAAGTATATTTTTTCAGTGTAGAGGTGGTACAGACGCTCGTGTGCTCGTAGACAGACATGGCCCAGGGACTGCACAATTATTTAAGCATTTTACTCGAAAATATGTAATTTTGAGACATTTCCCCCTCTATGAGGATTGGCATGGGGTGACTTTGGCGACTCGGTACGGACCTCTAAGTAACCTCTGATGACTTTTCATCGTAAAGTCACCCTTGGAAGGTATCGGTATCGATTTTAAGCCCATTTTTGCAAAACCTTAAATTTTAGTGTTTTTTAGTGATATTTCGAGATCCCACCCTCAAAGAACAGACTGAAGATAGTATCCGATTTTAAAATTTCAAAGTGCGCTGAGTTTCGGATTGGTCTGGGACAGTTTTTCGCACCCAGGCGTTTCCTGGACGCACAATGTTGGTTTTTCGCCCCAGCCTAATCTTTAGCAATATAATACAAAAGGTTTTATTTTAATTGGTGTAACGCCGCCGGGTTTCCAAGCTTTACATTTTTAACATTTAACGTGTCTCCTCTATCTTATTATATTCCAAGACTGACAACTTGACGATGGTGAACATAAATTTTGCGAAGCTGATCAAGTCGAGATGCAAAATTCTCAATTTTCGAATATACATTGAAATTTGAAATATTTATGAGATGTTTATATCATTATAATTATTTAATATAAGTTCAATAATTACGTGTTGATTGAACAGACCGATTCGCGCTCAATGAGGTTCATGATGAAAAACTAATTATAGGTGGCAGCAACGAGCCGAGTACTAGACCCTCTGTCGATGAGAGGTGAAATACAATATGGGGCTTGTTATGCGGTTACTTATAATTAATATAATATTTAGTAATTTAGGTATTTTATGCAATTTATGCGTTTAGTGGAAATTGTAAATGAAATGGGATATATAGTGAACTATGGTAATCCTAACCTCACTTTACAAGTGACAGCCGGAATGTATTTATAAATATTTAACGAATGGCAAATGACTAATAAAACCCGCTTCCAGCGAAATCACGGTGAAATTTCAGCCGTAAGCACGTCTCACAACCGTGAGATAGGTGGTTACAGTCTGTAAAGGAATCAATACGACGATCCAGCAAAAGCCTCGTGGACCCTAAGAACACGGAGCGACCCAAGGACAACCGCCTTCTGCATTTTTCCCGCAAATGTTCTAGCATATTGTTGACCCGCACTTCCCATTCTCGACAATGGACTCAATTTCCCTAGGAGCATTTAGAGGAGCGATATTAAGGTGAATGCCGTAGGAGTGACAGAGATGGTAATAAAGTACTCTTAGTGCCGCATTGTGCCTTTGAATGTAGGTCGTTCCCGCGTATGTTGGACAACTAGATAGTAAGTGAGCTAAATGCTCGGGGTGTGCATGGCACGCCCTGCAGCTATCATCGGGAATGTCTTGGCTCAAAATGTGGCTACGGTATGTGAAGGTGGAAATGACACCGTCTTGGCATGCAAAAATGAAACCCTCTGTACCAGATTTCAATCCGGGCGATTTAATGAAAGCAAACGTTAGCTCACAAGACATTGACTGATCCTTCACGTTTCTGTGGAAGATACCGTGCATCCTCTTATCTAGGAGCTGTTCACGAAAGTTTTTCTTTTGTGCTTTTTAAATCCGGGCTTTCAGGAGTGAGTACTCGAGATAGATTAGATTTGATGCATCTTGCTCACCCCTAATACTGAAGTTAAGTCCGAGTGTTTCAGCAGCCTCCTCCGCTGCTTTGTACAGAAATGCTCCTTTGCCTACTTCCTTGTGATTCCTGATCATTTTAAGAAGAGGCTCTCTTTCATTTGCAACTCTAGGAGCTGTACCCAGAATAATCCTGTTGTGAAGACATTCAAGACTCAATATTCCGCGACCCCCTTGACGGCGTGAGATGTACAGTCGCGGAACGGAAGACTTAA
>NC_046664.1:114757161-114768098 GCF_010883055.1 Belonocnema kinseyi
ATATATATATATATATATATATACACACGCATACACACACACTAAACTATCGCTTTCAGTCACCCCGTTCTCGGCTTTCCCATAACTGCTGGCTCACGCAGTTTCTCAGGGGAGTAGGACGAGACCGTTTGTGACATTATATTTATAGATATATATTCCAATTGGAAACGATTCAGACCGCCCTCACTGTTTACGTCTCGATTACCCGACTTTAATTCGAATTTACAGGCAACGCCTGACACTAGTACTAAAACGCGGATCTAGTGTACTAATGAAAAACAAGCCTGGAACAGCCTTACAGCAGCAGTATATGGTTATCTCGAAAACAACACCAAGATGTGATGGACTTTGAATGACGTTATCAGGGGTAGTACAATGAGAATATAATGGGAAATTACTTGTGGAGTTTGATATGAGAAAGTCCATACAAACATCCAAGAAGTACAAAAAAATATTCATTTTTGAACTTAATTTTCAATTTTGTTGCATTTGTATCTATAATTAATCATTTTTTAAAAATAAAAGTAACTTAAATGTATAACAAAAATTCATTTATCAGTAATTTACAATAAAATTATGAGAAAATAGGTGACTTTTCTTAAAATTCAAAATATCGCCCTGGTTTCTACAAAAGCAAAGTCTAAAGAAAAAACTATTTTTCCCTTCAGTAATTATGTAAAAGAAATCAAGATTTGCTATGTAGAATTCAGATCCAACATTTGTATTAATTGGTGTAATTTTTTTCACATCTATTAGTACCCAGATAACAGTGGTTTAGATAGTACGAAAAGGTGATCAAAACTAAAAAAAACGAATTTGGTTTTCTTTATGTAGAATTGATGTCCAATCTATTAAAAACTGTTTGAAGTTCATGAGAGTACAAAGATCATAAAAATATATTATTATTTTAGGTCTTTTTTTATGCTTCAAAGTTCAACAATTTCAGAACTCGCTCTCAACTCCTAATATATACCTTAACTTTAGGAGGTGCTGTATGGAGACAAACAAAAAACAAGTAAAAAAGATTATATAGAATCATAGGGTTTTCTTTCCTTTAAGTCATTCAAGTATCATGTATTAAGTATCAAGTATTATATTTATAAATTTCATTAATTTTTTAAAATTATATTGAACGCGTAAAATTATTTCTCATTTAATCAGATTTTGATTGGAAAAATTTAAGTGCAACACTTTGCGTACAAAAAGTGTAAATGCCTCGTTGTAGTGAAAGATCTGATGAATTTATTTCAATCACAGATTTTTGAATTGGGACACTAATTACGAGGGCTACGCAGGCAGGAATTTGCACACGTCAAGGCGTACGCTTAACCTTCGTAGCAGTTTGACGAAATAGAGATTTTAATTTAAATAGTATTTAGTATTGAGCGATTCTGATACTCAATATCCTATGCTTATTTTTATTGAAACATTTACCAGACAATTCAGCGATTGTACTACAGTAAAGGACTAGATTTTATCAATAGAATTTTGAATTCTTTTTGGATATATTCCAGGAGCGAATTTCAATAAATTTGCGTACATTATTTGTTTGCTCACATAATTATTATTTCGTCAATAATCACTTCCTTTAATTTGATACAACAAATAATATCTGAATTATATGTTTGAAATCAGGAACTTGAAATACTATTGTAAATTAAATTTCAAACATTCATAGGGTTCTTTTAAATTAGGCCAACGTATTACATTTCCCACTTTAAATTTTTAAAATTTTTCTGGCATATATAAAATAAGAAAACTACTCTCTAAAGTTGAATTAGTTAATTATCAGTAAAAACTACTGATTCATGGCTAGAATTGAGCCACTAATTGAAATTAGTAAACATTTTAACTTATTGAAATGTAGAGTGAACAATGTTTCTGAACTGGATTTAATAAAATTGTATTCATGTTCAGAATGCGTTGGCAGCCATTTTGGGTCCGCCAAGTTTGATTTTGAAATTTTGAAAGCAAATTTGGAATAAGGGACCCGTAAAGTATTTACAGAATAAATTTCATGCAAATCGGATAACATTTCGACTTTTAATCACCTTTTTGTACCATCTAACCACTGCGGTGTGCATGCACCTGAACAGACCATTGCGCACTCAATTGTTGGACATATCGTTAGCACGACGTGCTGATCGCACATGTGCGGGCCTATTGCGCCCACGCAGTGATTATATCATATATGGGGCGTTACTCTCAAGTGTACCCATTCAAAACTTCAAAGTTGCCCGATCTAAGTTAAACTTAGGCAAAGTATTGTGCTATTCGATAGTAGTTGATAGGAAGAAAATTTGGCTATTCGGATAATTATCAAACGAGGGGGAGGGGGTGAAAGTTTTAGGATTTTCGTAGATATAATATATTTTGGTAGTTCTTAGCTCTTTTAATAGCGATGAAAATTTTTTTGTCTAGTACAGTTTCAATAAGTTTTTTTCGCCCTTTCGATTGGTCCTACGCATTTATTCAAAAAATAAATATTCGCCCTTCAAAAATGAAGGTCAAAAATAAATTGGACTTTTTTCGCAATAAGACAGATTTTTTATTTATTTTTTGTCTTAAAAGAAAGCTTCGGTTATTTCCTATAAGCCTATGTAGAATAGAAAGTGGGATTCAAATGTTTAATTTATGAAAATAAGTGTTGAGTACACCGGTATGCGCATGACGCTGGCTTTAGAGCTCCGCGGCGCATCGTCGTGCCCTCATGGTATTTTTTATGGATTGAGTAAAATTGAAGCTCGGATATTTTTTTATGCTGATGTATGGTCTTCTATTTGCCTTTCTTTCCGTCTTTCGTTTGTTTGATAAGTGTTTTCACTTCATTTCCTACTTTTCGGTTCTTCTCTTTTGGGAAGTATAAACTCGAAGACCTTAGAGCAAGTGTCAAAAGTTGAATTTCCTTAGCTCTACTCGTTGATGATTTAAACTTCTCTTTGGTTTGATCTAAATCTTCAACTAAGGCCTTATGATATTTGTCAATGCCCAGCAACACATTCATCTCGAGTTTTTTGGATCGTCATCATAATTTGACATGATTTCTTCATTTGATATGATGATTTCATTTGTTTGTACATCATCAACGTTTTCATCAACAAAAACATCATTACGAAGCTGATCTGTGTCATGTAATTTCGACGCTGGAATTTCATTCAGTTGACTGAGCTCTTCTCTGCATAAAGCACACATTTTTAGTTCTGAAAATAGTGTCGGAAATTGCGATCGTAAGCCTTCAGGAATACAGCATGTATTTAGCGTCTTGTTATGATTCTTCTTCTTGAAAGGATTGAAGCATTTGTTAAATGCATTTCCTTTGATTATTTTCCACCTTTTCAGGGGCCATAGCCAGTAAAAAACTGGGCTGAAAAAAGCATAGGGTGGGTATGGCAGCTGATGTTCGAAAACTGTTTTTTTTTTGTTCAAAAGATATTTTATCTTGAAATAAATTTTTTAATCTCGCTAGTTGAAAAATCCTAGCTACAATAAAATTTGGATGTATGACGATATTTTTGTGCCTAGGGCGTGCGACTGTGATTTCTCGCACTTCGCGCTCGATAATGTATTTGCCTCGTGCTACGTGCTCGATCTTTGTGCACAGACTTTTTAAAACAAAAGGTAAAAGCATCGACAACAGTAATTTGGTGATTGCGAATTCTCTTTTGTTAAAGCTCCTTCGGCTTTGACTAACACATTCTCATCGTGTATCTCGTGCTTCGCACTCGTGTTTATCCTTGAAATTTTATATCATTTCCATAAATGTATATCATCATAATTCATAACTTGCATTGGTATTAGAACAGACTTAGTTTCTTTGCCCGTTTAAAACAAAATGCGCATTCTTTAACAAAAATTTGTTATTAAACATTTTATTTCAACTTTTGCCGTTTTTCCATAAACTGAATTTCCTCATTTCCAATGTTTTTTTTTATGATTTAAACTTTTCACATACGGTCAACTGAACAGCCTTACCCCTTTTTAACTTCACTGTAAAAAATACGTTTCAAAATTGCACTTCAAAGTGTAAATTTACACATATAAAATGTCACTTTAGATGCATTAAAATTACAGGTTCGAAAGCAAATTTCCACATTTTGTGTAAAATAACGTCTCTCATAGGTTTAATGATATGACTGCTTGAATTCATACCAGCCCTATCTGACTTCCAAGCTTTTGCATGGATGGCATCCGTGATTATAAACTTCCAAGTGGCAGTACCAAAAATGTCCGACAGACGGCGCCACTTCTGCCTCTATACAGTTTAACATTAACTTGTATGGAATAATAATGTAAATAACTAAAATGACGTTTTTTAAACTATAAAATAAATATTAAATCTATTACAATAGATTTATAGACTTTCAAAAATAATTTTTATTAAAAAATCTGAGGAAACAGTGATAGCGATAGAGAGAATAGCTTAAAATGCATATAGTTTTCCACACATTGTGAAAGTATTATAAAAACTAAATTATTAACAATTAATAGTAATGTAATTATCTGAGAACATAATTCACCTGGAATTATAGTTTTAAAATTAATTTACATAAGTAAAAAATAATTGATGTTTAGAAATATTAAGTAGTATGTAGTACTTCTATAAGTAGATGTTATTGCTATTAAAAAGGGTTTTTAAATTTGTAGGTAGGAAAATTAATTTATTAGCAATAATTTTATTTTTGTACATGAATAACATCGATAAACTTACTTTATTATTTGCAACAATATTAAAAATAATCAATCACATTGATAAACAATATAATTTTTTGTTATATTCTGTGCCGTAGCAAATATAGTGAATTATTATCAATTCAGTTTTAAAATAGCGGAGTTGTTGCTGAATAGTAAAATCACATTCGAGAATCACATGCTATACTATTTTTAGTAATAAAACTAAACAATCACATTTTAATAATCATTCTGCGTAATAAATATTAGATTATGTCTAGTTTTAGTCTTCATATTATTTGGAAAAATTCTCTCTAAAAACTATATAAAAACGTAATTACATCTCTTAAAATGCAAAAATTAAATTTTTTAAATTCAACAAATCAGAAAATAGTACAGTCAATAGAAAAATTCTTTTGATTGGAAAATAAAATTACTTAAATCATTCATTCAGCAAAGTGTTCAGTTTGCTTAAGTTGTGCAAAGCTTTGTCGCTTTTTTCAGAACGCTTACTTTCTTTACGCTAGCCATCTCTTGCTTAGCAAATTCCCGCATACGGATCTGCAAATACGTCATTACAATGTAATTCAGTATTTCCCCTGCGTCCTTAGCGTGTTCCTTACATTGGAAGTGCAGCTTCATTTCCGTTGAGGAGAATTCTCTCACGTAAAGATCGAAGCAGTTCCGACTCGCACGATATTTTCGAAAAATGTTTTTAACTTCTAAAACGAGATTGTATATCCTTTAGTTTGGATGCACAAGTTCCTTGGATGGAGAAACGAAAATTTCGTAACATTGTGGCATTTTTTCCGAAGAGAAAAACAAGGTGTCAATAGCGGTGCTTGATGTTTATAGATAAGCACTCAAGCAAACTGAACACTTGACCTACTCTCGAACAAATCTGCACAATCTCTCTGTTGTATAAAAGAGCAGACAATCAACAACTTCTTGGGAATTGTAGTCATGATCTACAGAATGGACAAAATCATTGAAATCGGTATCGTCATCTTCAATAACGATTTCAAGTTTTGCTTTAAGTTCCTCAATGGCACTTTTCTTATCTGACTTATAAAGCTCCTTAAACTTGGAAATTGTTATTAAATGCGGAGGAGGATTTATAGTGGACGTTGCGCTGCAGTTTGCTAATTTAGGAGGTTTTCGGATGCTATACGCTGAGAGAATCTTGTATAGCTGGAGGAAGGTAGGAGTGCAGGGATGATCATTTGTACCACCTGCGGATCTAATGGTACCGAAGAATCGCTAAGGGGGAAAAAACATTTTATATAAAGATTTGCATAAAGTTTAAAATTTGCCTGAAGCTGATTTTAAACAGAAATACATCAATATTTTTATGGAAATATGAGAATAACAATTTTTCTAGTAAATAATCCCTGAGATAAAATTGCCTGAAAAGAATATTAGTGATTGTAAAATAGTTATTGTGAGTAATAAGTACTTCCAGATGCCAAAAAAGTTTTTTCTAATCAATTGAATAATAATTTATATTCAAACAGCTTCTCGTTTGATCACCGAAGTTACGTAGCACTTGGTTCGGTTAGGTTCAGTTTTTAAGGTGCATTCATTTTTCAACTTAGGCTGTAATTATTTTCTAAAGTAACAAATGACTTCACTTATCGAATGATCACACAGCTCGTCGATGATTGAACTTTTTGTCCGAGAATAGCAGAAAAACGTACAGATTTTAATAACACAACAAAAAGACGAAGAAACATATTTAAGTGGAGATATTAGGAGTCTCTTATTACCATTTCATCTGTGGATTCTTGTTTTTTATTTAATTTTCAGGAATTTCGTAGTTGAACAGATCTTGGTACTCGGAGAATCACACAGCTCGTCGATGATTCAATCTTTCCTTGAAGAATATCAAAAAGATTTAAATAGTAATTAAATCACACGTGTCGTCGTTGGTCCAACCTTTAGTCGAGGAATGGCAGAGGAAGAAAAAAAAATCCGATACCCTTTGAATTCCACAACTCGTCGATGGTTCAAAACTTCGCCAAAGGATAGCAGATCAGCAATTAAAAGTTCAATATTCGTTGAATCGCACAGATTGCCGATGACTTAATCTCTTATCCAAGAATAATTCAAAAACCTGAGGATTTGAAAAATCATTCACGATTTTTGAATTAACGAACTGCGAAAGAATACCTAAGAACTATGCATGTGAGTGTACGCACGAAAGGGGCTCTATGATCGATTCTAGTTTAGGATATATTAGCGTTTTTCTAAAACAGGATCTCAAGTATAATTATCGGCTTTTAGTATGGGATGATAACAGGACCTATACTGAATCTATTGGCTCTATACTCATAACTAGCTAACCAATAAAATGAAAAATTTTCAATACAGCCAAAAAACCTTATGTAAAATTAAAATCACTATTAAAAGATAAAACAGATTCGAGGAAATAAAAAAAGTTAAAAAATTTAATAAAAGCTTGCTTCCGAGATATTAAGTTGCTCCATACGAGTAAGTAAATTTTTATTTAAAATTTTAGCCAATTTCGAGAAAAAGTCTCACAATTCTCAGATTAAAATTTCATGGGTTTTCAAAATTGGCTGAATATCAATTAAAAAACTAATTAAATTTTTTTTCAAAAATAAAAACTTTCTCTCAATTTGTGACGATGCTGAATGAGAATAAAAAATGTATGTTACAAAAAAATTATTCTGTCCCGAGGAAATTAAAATTGAAGATCACGATATTATAATATGCCCGACTTTTTTTTGCTAAAAAACCGAAAAAATACTTTTTTTTAAATAAATGATAATATTGTAAAGAAATACCAATGCTAAAAAGATCAAAGAAATGATTAATACGTTAACATTGTAACTAATATTTTAAATAATTTTTTAAAATAATTATCGTATCAAAAAATGACATTTTGACAAAATCCTTTTACTACAATGTGTATTTAATATTTTAAGAATTTATTATGCAGTAGATCCATTTTTGATGAAAATTTCAAACTTCAAAAATGCCCCGGCAATTCGTTTTCATTCTGATGGGTTCATCATTGACTTTAAATTCTGGAAATTTATCTGACCATATAAATCTATCCGTAGTTTCATACTAATCAGGGCCCTTTTAATGCAAACGCCCACACATGACGATGGATCTTTAAGAACCATACACTAATAAGCCGAAGTTTCTACCTTTCGTCGAGCAGTACTGGAGAAATGCTTGTTTTGTTAGTAAATTGATTTTCTTTCAGAATTAGATTTTAGAAAATGATAATTAACACCTCCTTACCTCGAGTGGATTTTGATTTATGCGCCCCGTCAGAACGTACTGAAATCCTTGCCTCTCCAACAGATATTTTGACAACTCTATGGTGGAATGGATTGTTACCCGTAGTTTCAGTTGTACTGTTTTCAGACAAACAATCGTTTCGATCAAGTTCATTGCTATAAATTCTTCGTTCCCAACCGTCAAGCCAAGATAGAAATTCGAGTAAAGCCTTAAAAAAGGTAATCATACATTAATTAATTCATTTTTGTTCAATGATAAATAAGTTAGTATTCTTACCTCATAATCCTTCGAATCCAGTCGAAGACCTGCTTCAGTATCAATTTTGTACAGGATATCAAACAGATTATTTATCCTAGAACAGAACTTTAACGTTTTTTCGCAGCCTTTGAATAGTTCCGGATAAATTTTAAGCCCTGTTAAAAGACACTTGGCCATTTTTCCGCTGAGAATCTGAAATACAGTATTTCATTATTAATAGAATGATGAAATAAACTGTTGCCTTTCTCAATAACTAAATAATTACTTGAACCGCCAGGATTACTCGCATTTTCAGCATATTATTGGGATCAAGATGGTCTTAAGTTAGGTTAGGGTATCATTTTCCTGTGTCGTGGTTTTTGTCTACGTTAAACAGTTTTCGAAAATATTCCCAATCAATGTCAGGCTCGTTCGGATTAACCTGTAAAATGTGAGGCGTTTATTAAATACAGAACATCGAAATATGAAAAAAATTCAATAAGAGTTTTATATTTAAATATAGATCCGCAAGGTCTTCTTATCATGCAACCGATTCCGGACATTTTTTATAGGGTGAAAGATATCAGCAAAGACGAAAACGCGACGCCCTGCAACAATAGGATGTGGAAACCAGCACTGAACATTATTCAACTCGCCACTGACTCCAAAAATCGACCAGAACTTTCGGTTAGTTGCTGCTCCATAAGTAACAACTCCCTGCACTTTAGCTCCAGCTTTTTTTAATGGACTGAGTGCCTGGATAATTATTTTGGCTAAGCTTGCTCCAACAACTGGCCCCTTAGACACAAAAACAGCTATCGGCTGCATGAAAGACTCCATCAGTGGATGGAACATACGAACCAATCCGTGATCAGCCTTATCGTTAATATCAACTGATTCGTTTAGCACATCGTCACCAAAATCAGTCAGATCCAAGAGTTTCATTTTCTTAGGGTCGAGGCGAACATATTTTCGGGTCGACATTTCATCAAGTAACAAAATCCCATGCCGCAATATCTCAGGCAGCTGCGATAACCGGTCTTCAAATAATTTGAAACTCGAGTCATCAAATCCGCAAGGTGTGTCCATCAAAGATAAATATCTGTTTTCGTACAAAATAAAAATTTCATTAAAAAAATCTCTATGTACTTTAATTAGTTTTTTATAGAAAAGTATTCTAAAATCGTTTTAAATTTGATAAGTATATTAAATTCATTGATTAAATTTCTTATTACCTGCGAATTGTGCTCGTTGAGGGTAGTGGTAGAATTTTGTTATCCCTCAGAAGACGGTAAGCTGCTGGTCATTTCATGTGGAAAATTAAGCACAAAATTATCCAGTCTTCTGAATATCGACGCCCTTTAGAATCTGTAACTTTGGATGCTGCCAGTATTTCATCAATCACAGTTCCCTCATGCCTATTAAAGTTTGCTTGGGAAAGTTTCTCTTGAAGACCCTCGTCACGAAGTGTAGCCATTTCTTCTTGATTCTTCTGAAACTGAACTTTATAGTGATTGTACAACCTTTGGTAATCCTCTGCTTTTCTTTTTTTGAAGGACTCATGTGAAGAATAAGACGTCGTTGCTCACTCATATTTTGAAGTCGTATCGCGTTTTGTTGCAGGGTCTCCTTTCCCTTTGAGCAATTTTTACAAAACGAGCTTTTAGTCCCATTAGGCATCGCTAAGCAGCACTTTAAATGGCGTAAAAATCCTGACTGATTTCGTATTGCAACTGAACTCTCAACATTTTTAGGAGGACTGGGAGATACACATCCCGAACAAAATTTCAGGCTGCCAAAATTTTGAATTGAAGCCTCTAATTCGCTAACTGAGGAAATGTAATCTTCAGTTAATCCAAGTTTCTCTAGCGGCAACGCCATACCAGAAACCTCGGCTTGAATGCGCATGTCATTGTGAATAGTGATTTGTTTTGAATTAACCAATTTCATTCTCTCATTAACTAATCGTGCAGAACAATGTGTTATTTTAATGCATAAACGAGGATTAAAGGCTCTACGACGGCACCACGGCACTGGTTTCTCGATGTTATTTGAATCGTTTGTCTCAAACAGGAATTTAAATAAATTAATTCGCTTCGTTAATTCAGGATCTGCAGGGATTTCAGGATATGCAGGGTTTTCGGGGTCAGCAATTTTTCCATTTTCAGAATTTGAATTTTCTTTCGAAAGCGAATCGTCTTGTGCCTTTCTATTCTGAATTATATTCGAATTTTCAGTGAAATTTGAATCGGATTTATTAAATATATTCGAGTTTTCATTCGAAAGTTGATCTACCACTGTAGATTCTACCGCGACGAGACTTCTTTTCCCTTTTGTCTTGGATAATTAAGCCGGACAATCAGGAAACAGCGATGGTAAGGCACTTTTTTTAAACATGGCCTTTTCAAATCCTCCTATAACAGAAAAGCCGAAAAGAATAAATATATGTATATAATATGTGTGGGCATTTGAAGAGTATCAGTATGGAATTAGCTAAGCAACAAAATGAGATTTTTTAAAAAGAACGATAAAATATTTTATAAAATTGAAATCATTCTTGACAGTTCATTTGACGATTTTGGAAATCTTTTAAAATCTTTTTAAATATTCCTTTAAAATTAATTTTTAAAAATAAAAAATTGTTTTCAATTTTCCTAGGATTCTTAAGAAAATGATTTTTATTCTTTTCAAACCTTTCACAATTCTTAAAAAGGATCGAAAATTCTTGCTTGAAATCTGCAAAAATTTACATATTTTTT
>NC_046664.1:114768198-114773806 GCF_010883055.1 Belonocnema kinseyi
ACACACACACACACACACACACACACACACACACACACACACACAAACACAAAAACACACACACATCAGTATATAAGTTATAATTATAAATGAGTATATTGAGAAAATTCATCAATTAAAAAAAGGTGTTAATAATTTGAAGAGAAACATTGTATTACCGTCGCACCACTCTTAAAACGACCACTAAAAGGATCTTGAAAACGACCCAAATCTCTCAAACTATCTCCGAGCCTATTTTGTTTCAAATCGACGTTGTTTATAGACTCAAATGGGCCAAGCTATTTCGCTAAAGAAAACTCAGAGATTTCTTTGGGTAGGGTAGAATAGAATATCATTCTATTTGCTCGTAACAAAAAATTTTATTTAAATAATTTTTCACTTTTGTTTAGAGATAAATTTATTTTCTTTAATATAGACCGTGAATATTTATTTCACACTGTAAATTTTTTTCAAACTATGTCATCGTATAAAAAATGCACTTGACACACCAGCATTCCCGGCTATAAAATGTAGTCTTTCCTCGGAATCGCCGTTTCCCATTCCAACAATCTTTTTGCTTCAGATGGAACCAGAGCTGCCAGATCGTGGATGAAATTTACCCCTACCATACCTACCGTTTGGGTGCCGCAAAACAGAAGGTGCATGATTACCTCTGTGAGTTCGTGTGCAAGACGAAAATGCAAGATTCGACTTCGGTTTTATGCTGTACGATGATAGACGATCTGAAAGCTTCGGAAGACTTCGGTGGTCTTCTATTTATATCTCGATCCCCATTTGAAAGGAATGGAAGAAATTGGCTAATTTAATGGTTCGCGTTAATTCATTTCATGCATGAGTCAATTTTGAGGTTATGTTTTTCAGGTGTATATAGTATGATTATTATTACTATTATACATATTATTAATGTTAATATTATAATTATAAAATATAACATTAATTTTAATTAATAGTTGACTAACTTTTGATAGAAATAGTTAAATTTTCAACCTAAAACAATTAGTTTTCTGCAAAAAAATCTGTTACATTTATTTTAAACAAAATATTAAAATTTTTAAACAAAAAGTTAAATTTTTATCCAAAAGGCTGAATTTTATAAGAAAAAAGGCATTTTTAATCAAATGCATGAACTTTGCACAAAAGAAATTTATTTTCCACCAAGTATAATTTTCTTGCAGTTAAAAGAAATTAATTTTTAAACAAAACTAGAAAAAAAATCTACAAAATAGTTACATTTTCAGAAAGCAAAATTTAAAATCTCTTGAAATTTTGCAAAGCTCTTGAAAATTCCTTGAAAATTTAAAAATACCCTCAAATATTTTACAATATCATACTATATTATTGAAATCAATTTAAAATTCCTTGCAATCTATTAAAATATCATAAAATGTAATAAATCTTTCAAAATTTCATACTAAATCACCATAATCAATTCAAAATTCTTGGGAACATCTTAAAATATTTTCAAATATTGCAATACCTTCAAAATATTTTGAGATGCATTGATCTTTTTTTTTAAAGATTTTTAAACAACTTCTTTAAAATTCTTTAAAATTCCGTAAAATTAGAAAAATAGGATGAAAATTCCTTGAAAACCTTGAAAACATCCTCAAATATTGAAAATGCTTAAAAATCTCTTGAAAATTTTTTGAAGCTCTTGAAAATTCCTTGAAATTTAAAAAATACCCTGAAATATTTCATATCCTTTAAAATCTTATATTAAATTGCTGTAACCAATTGAAAACTCCTTGGCATCTTTTAAAACTTCCTCAAATATTTAAAATCCTTACAAATCTTTGGAAATCTTTTGAAATCTCTTCAAAATTTTTTAAAGCTCTTGAAAATATCTTAGAATTTTTAAAATACCATGAAATATTTCAAATCCTGTAAAAGCTCGTACTAAATGATTAAAATCATTTAAAAATTCATGTAAATCTATTAAAATATCCTAAAATATATCAATTCCTTTAAAAGCTTTTGAAATCTCTTGAAAATTCCTTGTAAATTTAAACATACCTTAAAAAAATATACATATAATTTTATAATTATATACAAAAATTGTTTTAGAAATAGTGAAACTTTATCTCGAGTAATTTCTATTAAAACTTTAATTTAATAGTTTAACTAATCAACAAACAGTTCAATATTTCATGTTTTAAAATTTTTCTGTTTTCTAAATTTCACTCTGAAATAATTTCATTCAGAGATTGTCCAATTGAAAAACGTACATTTCAATTTTGAACGCATTAAATTTATTTATGATTATTAATTTTTTATAAATAAACTTCCAAGTTTGCAATTCTAAATTTGAAGACTTGAATCCCATCGAGTTGAAAATTATTCATATTTCATAGTTGTAAATGTTTGAAAATAAAATTTCGAAAGTTAGGAATTTTTATTGATTTCATTTTCAAAATTCTAATCTACAAACTTTTCAATATTTAACGTTTTGAAACTTTTCTCTTTTTTAAATTTCAATCTGAAGCTTTGCAAAATTTTAAGAGATTGCAAACGATTTTAATATGACATTTTGAAGGATTTGAAATATTTCAGGGAATTTTCAAAATTTCAAGGAATTTTCATGAGCTTTAAAAAATTTCAAAAGATTTTTAAGGATTTTAAATATTTGTGAATGTTTTAAAAGATGTCAAAGAATTTTCATCCTATTTTTCTAATTTTAAGGAATTTTAAAGAAGTAGTTTAAAAATATTTTTAAAAAAAGGTCAAGGTATATCAAAATATTTGGAAGGTATTCCAATATTTGAGAGTATTTTAAAATGTTCCAAGGAATTTTTAATTGATTACGGTGATTTAATGTGAGATTTTGAAAGATTTAATATATTTTATGATATTTTAATAGATTGCAAGGAATTTTTAATTGATTTTAATAATGTAGTATGATATTGTAAAAGATTTGAAATATTTTAGGGTATTTTTAAATTTTCAAGGAATTTTCCAGAGATGTCAAAATATTTTAAAGGATTTTAAATATTTGAGGATGTTTAAAAAGATTTCACTGAATTTTAAAATCATTTTAATCAATTATAGGAATTTGAAAGAATTTTAATAATTATAGTCAGGTTGTTTAAAAAAATTCCAAAGTATATTAAAAATCTTTAAAAGATGTCAAGATTTTTCAAAAGATTTTGGAGGTTTCGAAATATTTGTGTGTATTTTAAAAGGTTACAAGGAATTTTCAATTGATTACAGTAATTTAATATGATATTTTAAAGGATTTGATACCTCTTAGGATATTTTACTAGATTCCAAAAGTTTTCAATTGATTTCAATAATTTAGCATGAGATTTTAAAGGATTTAAAATATTTTAGGGTATTCTTAAAATTGCAAAGAATTTTCAAGAGCTTTGAAAAATTTCAAGAGATTTTAAAGGATTTAAAATATTTTAGGCTCTTTTAAAACATTTCAAGGAATTTTCAATTATTTTCAATAATTTAAAGCAATTTCAAAGAATTTAAACTACAAGAAAATTATACTCTGTGTAAAATAAATTTCTTGTGTGCAAAGTTCATGTATTTGATAAAAAATGCCTTTTTTCTTATACAATTCAGGCTTTTGGATAAAAATTTAACTTTTTGTTCAAAAATTTAAATATTTTGTTTAAAACAAATTTAACAATTTTTTTGCAGAAAATTAATTGTTTTAGTTGAAAATTTAACTATTTGTATTAAAAGTTAGTCAACTATTAATTAAAATTAATGTTATATTTTATAATTATAATATTAACATTAATAATATGTGTAATAGTAATATTATTCATACTATATACACCTGAAAAACATAACCTCAAAATTGACTCATGCATGAAATGAAGAATCACGCGAAATGCACCTTCTGTGTTGCGGCTCCCAAACAGTAGGTATGGTGGGGGTAAATTTTATCCACGATCTGGCAGCTCTGGATAGAACCGTGTGAATGCACCTGTGTCCAACCATTTTCACTTCGCGAAAACTTCCGCCAAATTGTAGTAATCAATTTTTTTAACTGACATCTTTAAATTATTTTCAATATACAATATTTTTAATAATAAATATTAGTGTTCTCCTATTCTCTAATAAGGGATTGTGTTCAACTGTGTAGAGGCAGAATTGGCGCTATCTGTCGGACATTTTTGGTACTACCAACTGGAAGTTTATATTCACGGGTATCTTTTCAAGGAGGCGGATAGGGCTGATTCATACAACGTGTTGAAAATCACTACGTTCAGAGTGTGTAAAAAGGACTCACGCTGTACCTAAATGTACTTTATTGTACTCAAATACATTTCTCAAAGTTTCAGCTCGATATTTTATTTACAAAAAAAGTTCTTAAGTTCAAAAGAACATTCAGTGAACTGAAAAACTGTGATCGGTAATATAGGTATTTAGCTGTGTCACATGCCCTTAATATGATCTTAATGATTTAAGTATTTGAGGTTAGGTTGATATTTTGGAGAAATTTTCCACTTTCCGTTGTTCTATTTTACGTCACATCAAATTTCAGTTCAGTTGAGAATTTTACACTTTTGTTCAATTTTAAACATTTCTACCTTACCCACGAAGGAATAATAAGTAGACCCAACTGCCAGTGGGAAACCATCTGAAACTGGCAATAGAAACATTATCGTAAGTGATACGCACATTATAGGAATATCTTAGATTTGAGTGCGCAGGTGCGCAGTTGGCCACTTCCTAACATGGAAAAGTGTGCGAGTGAGAAAGTTTGTCAAATTGACGTAAGTTAGAGGTTGTGTTCTTTTGTTGATCATCATACGAAAGATGCACAAAATAAATATATAAACAGTATTTTCGGTACCTGTTTGAAAAATGTGTGAACAGATTTTGAGAAGGAAACGTATAGGTAAGTACCCATTAAATTTGTAATATGATAAATAGGTTAAAGATTCTCAAGGCTCTGAGAAGCTCTGAGAAATACCCCGCAGGCACAAATTAAATGACAGGTAAAACAATAAAATATATTAGACGTTTATTGTACTGACAGTGAAGGCTTTAAAAAAACGAAGTGTATTTGCCTTCTTCGGCGTGTAACATCGTCCACAACCCGGAACTTGACACCTCATGGCTTAGAACACATTTCTGACACTTGCATCAAAAGAAACAGAACGTCTCAACTTACGTCAATTTGACAAACTTTCTCACTCACACACTTTTCCATGTATAGGAAGAGGACAACTGCGCACCTGCGCACTCAAATCAAAGATCTTCCTGTAATGTGCGTATCACTTACGGTAATTTTTCTATTGCCAAGTGGGGGAACGGAGTTAGGTCTCCTTATTATTCCTTCGTGACCCTACCGAAAGAAATCTTTGAGTTTTCTCTAGAGAAATAGCCTGGTCCATTTGAGTCTATAAACAGAGTCGATTTGAAACAATATAGTCTCGGAGATAGTATGAGAGATTTGGGTCCTTTTCAAGATCCTTTTATTGGTCCTTTTAAGAGTGGTGCGAGGGTAATATAATGTTCCTTTTATATTCGTCACGTATTGGGCGGGTAGAGTTACAGTCTGTCAAGTTAAAGCGTGGGTGGCTTTACTCGCAGTCGGTAAGGTGTATCGACATGATTTTGGTGTCAAAATATTAAGAAGAGCTCCCTC
>NC_046664.1:114773906-114777266 GCF_010883055.1 Belonocnema kinseyi
GCTCTTCTTAATATTTTGACACCAAAATCATGTCGATACACCTTACCGACTGCGAGTAAAGCCACCCACGCTTTAACTTGACAGACTGTATTTACAGTAGTTGGCCGTGGCTAATCCGCTCTCCCTTTTTAAATTGCTCTTCAAATTATTAACACTTTTTTTAATTGATGAATTTTTTCATTATACTTATTTATAATTATAACTTATATACTAATATACAATTTTCTAGTTGAATTAAAAAATGTTGTCTTTTTGGCGTATCTCATTCCATTTACGAGAAACGTTGTATCAATTCCAATTTTAAGGATTTAAAAAAAAAGTTAGATATCTGAAATAATCGAAACCCGTAGATTCCGAATTATTATGTTTTAGGCTGTTAACTATGAAATTAAAAATATCTACTTCTTAATTTTAATCCGAAAGCTTAACAAAGGACCCTTGAGTGTCGGCTACTCTATTGATATAGCCTCTCTGCTTGTTATTTATGATCGAATACTTATTTCAATTTCAGACTCTCTGCTTGTCATTTATGATCGTATTGCTGTTTCCATTTTATAAGAAATATTAAAAAGTTTTTATGATAATCTTGTAGGGTATTTAGAAATGAAACTTTTTCTTCTCTTGACTTTTTTTCATATCGTCCGTTATTTGGGATAAAAGGTTCATTTTCGTGTGCTTTTTGAAATGTTGTGAATGCTTTAACTCTGGTCATTTATCGTTTTATGAAAAAAGTCATCAGAATAAATTGTTCCACTTTTTAAATACTATAAACATCCGTAAAGAAAATTTTTGACTTATGAAAAAAGTGGTCAAAAATATTCAAAATGCGCACGTTTTTAAAATTGTTATCCGAAATGGCTGGCTAATGAACTTCACCTTTAGGACACTAAAAGAGTGTACAAAAGGCCAATCTAATAGATTAATTTTTCTCAAAAGTTCTCGTGCTCACATACAGACATAAAGACAGACTCAAAGACATACAGCTAGACACATTCGTAAAAACCTGTTTTTAGGTATTCTGGGGGTCTCGTAACGTAGAACTTTTGACAAAAACTTGGGGGGGGGGGGGGGGGGGGGGGGAAGTCAAATTTTACACAAATCTAATACCTTCTCTGATGCGAGTGTAAAAATGATTTATTTGGCATGAATACATTTTTGATAGTTCTGTTTTTGGTTTAAATCGTAAAAGAATAGCGTTAAAAAAATAAAAAAATTAAATTTTTTGAAATCTTACACGGGACGAAAAAGAAATTAAAAGACAAAAGTTGTGATAAGAATGTGCGCAGGCAGCGGGCTGATTTTTTTACTGTTAATGTTGTTTTTCATGATTAAAGCCAAAACTACGCATCCTACCAAAAATGGTTGATAACAAATTTGTTGATCATTTTAAAATGCACAAATTTGGTCTATTCATCTTTTACCGTATTTTGCATAGTTTTGCCGCAAAATGTAATTCTTGGGCTTTTAATTATTTTGTATGCTGTAAAAATAGAAATTTTTGATTTTTTAGGAAAATTTAAAATTCGCTACACTTTTTTCGTATCGTGCGCTATTTGGCTTAAAATATTCATTTTCGTCATTAGGATAAATTTTTCGATTTTTTGAATACTATGAATAACCGTACAGAGAATTTTTTAATTTTGAAAAAAGTGATCTCGAAAATATTCAAAATGTGCATACAGAGAGATACATCCGTAAAAACCTGTATTTCTGATTCATGGGGTATCAAAATTTGAACATTTAACAATAATTCGGGGAGGGGATCAAATTTTACACAAATCTAATACCTTCTCTTGATGAGAATGTAAAAATAATAATTAAAAGTAACGGTTCAGACGGAACCGATTTGCGCAGTTGAAAAAGCTGTGGTTCGTTAGCGCTTTTGCGCATTATGCATTCCAGTATTTTTCAAGTGATTTTGTTGACATACGAAAGTTTTCCAACTAAAAATCAATATAATATAATCAAAAAATGACTCAAATATTTCGTGGAATAGTAAGTTTTCTGTATAAGTCTATTTTGTGGTCAAAGAATTACTTTAATTAATGTTACAAGAGTCTTTGTTATAAACAATTTTACTGCTCGTTTAATAACTTTAAACTAGCGCGCCAACGCTAACCAATTTAAATTTTACTAGACGCATGCGCAGTGCGACTGTGCTGTTACCAATCAACCGACCGTTTTCGCATTGGGCACGCTTCTAACATTTTACATTGTTTATAATAATTCGATAACCGGTATATATTTTATTATGTTCTAGCGCTCATTTTAAAGAGGTGATTTCAGACTTTTATTTATTGAAACTTGGTCACAAACGGAAAATACCTCGGTTCTTCTCACATGCCATCACTTTCTAAGACAACCCTTCCTTTAATCTGATTTTCGTACGTACACAGTAAAAAAAGCTTTGGTGATATTTACAATTATCTAGTAATTATGAGTGCAGTGTATTTTCAAATTACAGTATGTAACCTGGTTAATTGACGATACTACAGTACATATTTGCAATCTAGTGTGATTTCACTTCAGGTAAAAATGTGAAAATAAAAGGAAGTTTCTATTTTCAGTCGACTATCAAATTACTACGTTCGATTATGGAAAATATTCGATTGGCGTGTGACATAGTAAGTTTACGTAAGGTGCTAAGCTTACTTGGAATGTTAAGTCTACGAAAGTGTATGTAAATTTTGACGACGTGTGCTTTTCTATCGCGAGGGAAGAAATCCGCACGATTGAACGTCGCAGAATTATTTTCAGGACATACAACTCTACAACGTATCCTTATAGTATCTACATAGTATCCCTTCCGTATCATGCAACAAAAACTAAAAAAAAATCAGCAAGATGGGCAGTTATCTCGTTTCAATTCGGATTCTACGTTACATTTTCCATTAGAATGTAACGGAGTAATTGCAATAGTTTTCGTCAGCGTTAGAAACTTTAAAAATTATAATGCCTATCATTTACATTGCAAAAGGCGGCTTCAATCACATCTTCTTTTAGTAGCTGTTGATAAGCGTTATCCGTCGGTAACTAAGAATGTTGGCTGGGTACTATAGCGCCATACAATGGAAACTTGAGAAAACAAGGCTACGACGCTTGTTTTCGCTTTTTTTTAGTCTTTGTTGCATGATACAGAAAGGATAGTATGTGGATACTATATGCATACGATGTAAAGTATCCTTTGCATTCACTCGGTCCGCTAGGGGTGTCAACCGATGAGTTCCGAAGACGACCGACCGAACTCTTACCATTTGTTGCGTATTTCATTTGCTGTTTTGTACGATATGTAGATATAGATTTTCACGTTCTTTTGAGATTTTAGACAAATAGGAAATAAAGAAACGGTTTTTATATAAA
>NC_046664.1:114777366-114778704 GCF_010883055.1 Belonocnema kinseyi
CTCTCAAGCCTAAAGATCTGGCTGAAATGGATGAAGAGCTTCGTGGACATTTTTCCGGTGAATCCGACCTCTGGGCTATCAATTATTGTGTGTATAATGCAGTGAGAGCTTTGGCCGAGGCGAACCGTAAAACAAAACCAATGGCTGATCATATGACCAAAAGACGAATGCATCAACTTGCCATAAAGATAGGCTGGGCAAGACTGTACGCGTCCCGCATTCAACGTGTGATTGACTACATCACATCTGGCAGAAATTTTACCGCCAAGGTTCGAAAGTTCGCGCGCGAACTCCGGAACCGTTATCACACACTTAACAAGTCAAAGCTGCTGACCATCAGGCAGCATATTGTTGAGAGAATACGGATACTATCTGACGCTAAGAGAAGTCTAGAGCGGAGGGAGAGATGGGTCAGAGAAAATCAACAGTTTCTCTCTGACCCATCTAGACTCTTCCAAGACCCTCCAGTTACTGTCGAACACCCACCCAAACTAGAAAAGGTCGAAGTATTTTGGAGAGAAGTCTACGAAGTTCAGCATAGACTGGACGAAGATTCAGAAAATATAAATAGCTTCAAGGAGTTATGTGTTGCCCTCATAACACCTGATAAAGAATGCCCACCCATCACTACCGAGGAGGTGAAAAAAGTATTAAGAGGGATGAAGAACTATTCCGCAACGGGACCAGATTGTATCAAAACCTTCTGGTGGAAGAAGTTTTCTGCAACCCATCAGCATTTGGCCCGTATTTTCACCTCATATATGAAGTCGGAAGAGCCGATTCCAGAGTGGTTGGTGGAAGTGCGCACAATACTCCTGCCGAAAATAGGCAACTTAGCTGACCCGAAGACTACAGGCCAATAACTTGTCTGAATACGCTTTATAAGATATTCACAGCTATCCTAAATGATAGGATTGTTCGGGCAATTGAACCTGTGTGGCAAGAAATGTATGCATTCTACCAGCGTGACCTATCGATGGCCTGGATTGATTATCGGAAAGATTTCGATTCTACATCCCATAGACTTATCATCTGTCTTTTGGAAATCTTAAAGGTTCATCTGCAAATAGTTGGGTGCATAGAGAGATTGATGCCGCTTTGGAAAACCAGATTTACTATCTCATCTGGCAAAAATCGTGTGACAACTAACAAGGTCGCGTTTCAGAAAGGTGTCTTTCAGGGCGACACCATGAGCCCACTCCTCTTTTGCCTTTCATTATTGCCACTATCTCTAGAACTACGCCATTCCGACGGGTACTTGTGCGGCAAACCTGCAGATCGAAAGTACAAGGTCACTCATATATTTTACATGGACGATCTTAAGATCTATGCTAAAAA
>NC_046664.1:114778804-114780912 GCF_010883055.1 Belonocnema kinseyi
AACGCGTCCTCGGGTTGCGGATAGAGGGTTCCTGTACCAAGGATTTCTGCTGAATATGGTTACAAAAATAAATAGGCAAAAGCGGACAATTGTCCAGAGGTGGTCCCGAAGGAATTAACCCCCAAGCGGAGGTGTGAAAACCGTGCCGAAAGCTGAATGGCACCTGGGTGAGGGGTCTAGAATGGTGACTCTGGGATACCGGACGACCTCTCAGAGTACGCCTTATCCTTGCATGCGGGGCTCTACAAGGATGGACGAACGCCTTTCCCTAACTTCTCGTGGGAACAACAATGACAACGCCAAACATAGTTGTAGTAAGTGCGGTTCAAAACAACAGAACGCACAGGGCTCCCGACAATGGGTCGGCCAACAATGCCGACCAATCTAGAGCTGGGGAAGCCAATGAAAATGGATTCAATGCGATGGATCGGCGGGATCTCGCGATCTTTGGGTGGACGGAGCGACTGAATCGCGACTTGCTAGAGTGCTACGATGCGAGTGTGGCCCCTGAACGGGGTTACATGGCACGGCTGCATGCTCTGTGGTGCGAGAAACACCCGGAGCTATCGCACTTTTCGCAGCAACGTCTGAGAAACCATGCTGAACTACTCCGAAAAAGGGGCTATGTAAGTGGAACGCCCACTCTCTACCACAGCTAGAACAAGCCGGCAACTAAGAAAGAGAGGCGACACTAAAACCAACCGCGGGCAGGCATCCAATAGAGGAAGAGCGATGCTTTATGACCCGGAGAAACATCAACACCAAGGTTTCTCTCAAGCCTAAAGATCTGGCTGAAATGGATGACGAGCTTCGTGGACATTTTTCCGGAGAATCCGACGTCCGGGCTATCAATTATTGTGTGTATAATACAGCGAGAACTTTGGCCGATGCGAATCGTAAAACAAAACCAACGGTTGATCATAAGACCTAAAGACAAATGCATCAACTTGCCATAAAGATAGGCTGGGCAAGACAGTACGCGTCCTACATTCAGTGTGTGATTGACTACATCACATCTGACAGGAATTTTACCGCTAAGGTTCAAAAGTTCGCGTGCGAACTCCGCACCCGTAATCACACACTTAACAAGTCAAAGCTGCTGACCATCAGGCAGCATATTGTTGAGAGAATACGGATACTATCTGACGCTAAGAGAAGTCTAGAGCGGAGGGAGAGATGGGTCAGAGAAAATCAACAGTTTCTCTCTGACCCAAACCAGAGGAGATTGAAGTATTTTGTAGAGAAGTCTACGAAGTGCAGCATAAACTGGACAAAGTCTCAGAAAATATAAATAGCTTCAAAAAACTATGTGATGCCCTCATAACACCTGATAAAGAATGCCCACCCATCACTACCGAGGAGGTGAAAAAAGTATTAAGAGAGATGAAGAAGTATGCCACACTGGGGCCAGATTGTATCAAAACATCCTGGTGGAGGAAGTTTTCTTCAACCCATCAGCATTTGGCCCGTCTTTCACCTCGTATTCGAAGTCGGAAGAGCCGATTCCGGAGTGGTTGGTGGAAGGGCGCACAATACTCCTGCCAAAAATAGGCAACTTAGCCGACCCGAAGAATTACAGGCCAATCACTTGTCTGAACACACTTTATAAGATATTCACAGCTATCCTAAATGATAGGATTGTTCGGGTTATTAAACATCTGTGGCAAGAAATGTATGAACAACGAGGCTCAAAGAAAGGCGTAGCGGGATGTCGCGAGAACCTGTTCATCGATAGATGTATCTGCAAAGATGCAGCATTATACCAGCGTGACCTATCGATGGCCTGGATTGATTATCGGAAAGCTTTCGATGCTACATCCCATAGACTTATCATCTGTCTTTTGGAAATCTTCAAGGTTCATCCGCAAATAGTTGGGTGCATAGAGAGATTGATGCCGCTTTGGAAAACCAGATTTACTACCTCATCTGGAAAAAATCGTGTGACAACTAACAAGGTCGCGTTTCAGAGAGGTGTCTTTCAGGGCGACACCATGAGCCCACTCCTCTTTGCCTTACATTATTGCCACTATCTTTAGCACTACGCCATTCCGACGGGTACTTGTGCGGCAAACCTGCAGATCGAAAGTACAAGGTCACTCATGTATTTT
>NC_046664.1:114781012-114782758 GCF_010883055.1 Belonocnema kinseyi
ATATGCCTACAGCATTAGCTACCTCTCTCAATTTCACTTTGGGATCATTCAACATCATATCATGGATTTTTTCGACATTTTCTGGTGTAGTGACCTCTTGGGTGCCCAGATCGTTCAGCATCAACTGTGCTCGTACGGCCACAACGAAACTCGGTAAAACACTTATGAATCGTTCCAATCGACGGTGCAGAGTCCGGGTTATACTTATCCAGCTTGGCCTTGGTCTCGGATATCGTTTTCTTGCGAAGATAGTAGTGTTTGATCAAAACTCGAAACTCAGATTTTTCCATATTAAAAAAAACTCGAAGGTTAGTCGCTTCTCAGTGCTGTAACTTGTAAATGCGTAAACATAAATGGCTGAAGTTTTGACAGGCGTCATTTGAAGGATCAAGCTCGACGAAAATGGTTCACATTAGTAAATACCAATGACATCTCTTAGAATTTTCAGGTACTTATCAGACTGCTTAGTATACTAAGCAACTGTGAAGATATTGAAAAAAAATGTTCTAGATTGTGTCCTAGATTCAATCTAGGCGCAAAAAAAATATCGCAAGTTTTCGAACATCAGTAAATACAATTTTTTTTTTTAAATCATTGCTTATCATATTTTAATAGATTTTAGTAATACTTATACTAAATGCTATCATTTTTAATCCTTTTTAAATCATGTTTCAAGTAATATTATTTAAAATTTTGCAACTTTTTTGCACCAAATGTGACAATAAAATATGATCTACAGAAAAAATTTGAAGTGTCCTAATAAATTGACAAAATGCTATGGAAAATTAATATGAAAACAGGTCCAGAACTTTCAAAAAATATTAACTGTTTCCAGAGTTATTTTAATTTATTGAAAACATCGAAATTGGAGGTTTCTTTACAATATTTTTTTCTAAAATTAAAATTTTGTCTTGAATTTGAGCTTATTAGACATAATATTTTATTACCTTTCATTTCAATTTAAGGAAAAAAATTGTTTGTCAATATTTGACAAATTAGGAGCTTTTAGCAACATCTCAAAAAATTGGGGTGTAGATGATTTCCGTCAGTACTGTATATTTTAATTAGTTTGACTTACATCCCTAATAGCACGGAACGTTCCAGGAACCTGCCCTGATCGTGTAAAATGTCCGCCGCTTGGGAAAGTTCCACTGGGACCTATGGGGAACCTTCCATTATTGTCATTTATAATAACAATTATCTCGTAAGCTATCAGAGATAGGTAAAATAGATGTCATTTTTGAGTTTTGAGTACCGTATATACTACATTGTAATATTGTATCTATATCATAAACTGACATTACTTTTCTCTATCACTTACGGTTTATCGGATATTCATTGATAATAATAACAATAACGATCATTTATTCTTTGAACGTTCTAGTGGAACGTTCCCAAGCGGCTGACATTTTACACGCTCAGGGCACGTTCCTGGAACGTTCTGAAGGTTCCCGCGGAACGTTCCGTGCTATTAGGGATGACTTTAAAAACTATTCAGGACTTTTGAAAAATTATTCTTGACAAGGCCGTGTCTCTGTAGAAATTTTGTAATTTTAAATTACCAAAATGTATATTTTTCTGAATGTCCGCTTCGATTATTAAAAAGAAGACTTAATATTATTCCAATTTAATTAAATTAATAAAGAGATAAGGCCTCACCCTTGACCACGATCCAACTTGCTCGAGCTTCTAGACAGTACTGATTTTTTTATGATTTCATTATGTGTAGGTATGTGTGTGTGTATG
>NC_046664.1:114782858-114786442 GCF_010883055.1 Belonocnema kinseyi
ACAAGCAAAATTGCATGAAATCGGCTTCGAATTGGTTCCTCAGCCACCGTATTCACCAGACCTGGCCCCCAGCGACTATTACTTGTTCCCTAACCTAAAGATATGGCTCACCGGTAAGCGTTTTTACTCAAATGAGGAACTTATAGCTGAAACTGAGGCGTATTTTGCAGACCTTCCGATCGAGTACTTTTCGGACGGTATCAAAAAGTTAGAAAATCGTTGGACTCGCTGTATCGACCTAAAAGGAGAGTATGTTGAAAAATAAAACCGACTTTGGCCAAAAAACGTCTCCATGTTTCATTTTTCAGGGACTTATCAGACTGCCTAGTATTATGTAAACTCACTTTTAAAATGAGCACAAGAACTTCAAAAAATGTTCATTATGTTAATAAATGTTCAAATTGTCGTGTAGATAATTTCTATCGGTAGCGTAACTATGGAATGTTTAAACAAAATAATTGAAGTTTTTAATTTGGAACAGGGGACAAAATAAGCCCAAGACAGCGTGTAGTTTAAAAAATAAATAATATAATATTTCAAGCACAATAATAAGGAACAAGAGATCCGACGTTAATTATAAATGGCTCATTTATGTGTATTTCAAGTTTCTAGGTGACGCTTTCAGTAGTAGATTTATAATATAATTATTTTATAAAGGGTGCCTGCCGGTCAATTACTTGATGACGTCTCCAGTAACGTGAAAAATAACATCCCATTACAAAAACGAGCAGAATTTAATTATCCAGAATTACATAAAAAGGATAAAAATAAAGAAAGGAAAATATTCAAACGTCGTCGTCAAACTGGTTATATCAAAACAATTCCTGAAATGACTTTGAGGGAAAAACAACGCCATAGAAAAATATGGAGAATTCAAAAAAGAAGAAACCGAGCAATGTTCGAAACTGAAGACTTACCGGACTCTGCAAAAACCTGCAAATACAGAAAAAAGCAATTGAAAAATAACAAAATATTCAAGATTTGAAAATGCGATTAAAAAAGACAGTGAGAAAAGCTAATAAGTGGAAGCGTAGATTTTTCAGAACGCGAGAAATAGGTACTTTCTCACCTTTTAAGAAAAGGTACAGATATGATGCACCAGGGACCAAAATCAATAGAAAAACGTCTTCTCAACAGAAACCATATTGTCTACTCTGCGAAATAAAGACCCAAAAACTCGAAATGATTTTTTCGCTAATGCAGAACAAGCTGTTTTAAAGGGAAATAAAATGATAAATGAGGCTGAATCTGCAATTGGTGACGCAGCAGTTCATCAACCAAAAAATTCTTATTTTCAAGATTACAATAGATATCTACGATAATTTGAAGTTAAAAAACCGTTCTTGCTTTTCTGGAACGATATGATAATACAATTATATCTCTTAGTAAAAAAGACTTAATTGTCAACAACAAAACAATTCGTAAGCTAAAAAGGTTTCTTTTTGAACCTATTTCAGTTTTTTACACGAAGTATGTAAATGAGGGTCATCTAAAGGTAAGCCGGTTTTCCGTTTTTTCACTAAAACCATTTTGGGCTGTGAAAAAACCAATAACAGCGAGAAAAAACCAATAACAGCGCGAAAGAATTTTTAAAGGCAGTTCGTTCCCAAATTACCAAATCAAAAATCTTCCAAATTGTTGAGAAAGATGTGAAAAAAATTGAAGAAGTTGCTACTGGTCTCAATTTGAAAGCTATGCCTAACACGATGCGAACGCGACAATTATTTGAGCATCAGGAAGAACAAACCACATTTCGACCACGCTTTTTATCGTGTCTTACTTGTATAAAAAAAGCTACGTGTATTCATTTCCCATTAAAACCATCAGTGTATGTCACGGGACATAAAAAGAAACCAATATGGGGCAGACTAGATGACATAAACGTTCCAAACATTAGCATTAAAGATTGGCTTTCACTTTTCTGTGATATGTCGCAATACTTCGCTGTAAAATCGATAATTAAGATAATATATTATATTCTTTTCACAGTTGAATTTTTGACTTATTATATTCTAGATGGTCAGGATATACATTTCAGTAATTGAAAACAACCGGCCTTGATTTAAAATGAGAGCTGAAGTATTCTGAATTAAAATTTAGTAATATATTTTAGAATTTTTCAAAAGAGGTCCGTATTATTTCCTTGCAATTACCCTGGCGGAAAAAAAGGAAAAAATCGGAAAGGCCGTTTTGGAAAGATTCAGAAAGGTTTCGGAAAGAATTCGAAAAGGGTTCGGAAAGAGGATCGGAAAGGGCTATGTGAACTTTGCTTCCGTTTCTTTCCGAACGTCGAGCTGTCCCACGAATCTTTCCGAATGTCCCTTTCTCCTACTTCTTTCCGATTACTTTCCGATCAGTGCAGAGTGTGCCTGTGGTCAGCCTCTAATACATTATGTCGTATATTTCACATTTCACATTTATTCAGAAAGAAATCGGAACGAACAAAAACAGTGGGACACAAGAGAAAAATCGGAAAGAAGTAAATGGAGTGGGACACTTCGCAAAAGTTCGGAAAGGCATCGGGAAGCTTCGGAAAGAAACGGAAGCAAAGTTCTCATAGAAATCGGAAAGGTACTTTCTTTCTGATTCTTCCGCCAGGGTACTCGTTATGTATTCTGAATCAAGAAGATGGTAATTTACATACTACTTAAGTATCCTGATATATATTAAAAATTTGTCAGAAGGACAACCGCAGGATTTCACCGGGAGCGGGTGCTAATCTGAAAAAGTACACCCACTCCCTGCGAAATCGCGGTGAAATTTCAGCCACAACCACGTCTCACGACCGTGAGATAGGTGGTTACAGTCTGTGACGGAATCAATACGACGATCCGACAAAAGTTTCGTGCACCCTGAGATCACGGAGCGATCTCCAAGAACGCCGATGATAAGGACGATTAGTTTAACAGAATATTCTGGGTACAATCGTTTCAAATCCCTTATAAGGTCTCTATACCACTCTTCCTTTTCATTCTCCTTGGCTATGATGTTTTTGTCAGGTGATGCCGGAAATTCGATAATGAACATGGTTCTCTTCTTGAAGTCAAGAAGAACCATGTCTGGCCTCGAGTGTGCAACAGAAACAATTGTCGAGAATATAAAGTTCCGGTATATGCGGCACTTCCCATTCGCGACAATTGACTCGATTTCCCTAGGAGCATTTAGAGGAGCGATATTAAGGTTAATGCCATAAGAGTGACAGAGATGGTAATAAAGGACTCTTAGTGCCGCATTGTGCCTTTGAATGTAGGTCGTTCTCGCGTGAGTTGGACAACTAGATGGTATGTGAGCTAAATGCTCGGGGTATGCATGGCACGCCCTGCAGCTATCATCGGGAATGTCTTGGCTAAAAATGTGGTGACGGAATGTTAAGGTGGAAATGACACCGTCTTGGCATGCCAAAATCAAACCCTCCGTACCAGACTTCAATCCGAGCGATTTAAGGAAAGAAAACGTTAGCTCAAACAACATGGACTGATCTGCCACATTTCTGTGGAAGATACCGTGCATCCTCTTATCGAGGAGCTGTTCACGAAAGTTTTTCTCTTGTGCTTTCTTAATCCGGGCTTTCAGGAGTGAGTACT
>NC_046664.1:114786542-114805944 GCF_010883055.1 Belonocnema kinseyi
CTATAAGATTATATCAAATTCTATTTTTAATAACTACAAAGGATATTTGAGTATAACAGAAACGTTTAGGTAGACCTAACCTCAAAATATCATTTTGACTTGTGTGTTGACTTACGACCCCCCTAGAGTAAGAATCGGAAAGAAAGTACCTTTCCGATCCTTTCAGATTTCTATGTGAACTTTCCTTCCATTTCTTTCCGAACGCGTTCTCTGTCCAAAGCTTCCCGATGCCTTTCCGAACTTTTGCGAAGTGTCCCATTCCATTTACTTCTTTCTGAACCTTTTCGATTTCTTTCCAAATAAATGAGGCAGTGTCCCAATAGTTTATTCTGATTCTTTCAGATTTTTCTCCTGTGTCCCACTGTTTATGTTTGTTCCGATTTCTTTCTGAATAAATGTGAAATGTGAAATATATGATCTATTACACACACACACACGCATTCAATAAATAAATATATGAATATAATGAAATAAAGGCTAACTAGAGGGACACTTTGCACTGATCGGAAAAAAAATCGGAAAGAAGTAAGAGAAAGGGACATTCGGAATGAATCGGAAAGATTCGTGGGATAGCTCGACGTTGGAAAAGAAACGGAAACAAAGTTCACATAGCCCTTTCCGAACTCTTTCCGAACCCTTTCCGAACCCTTTCCGAATTCTTTCCGAAACATTTCTGAATCTTTCCCAAGCGGTCTTTCTGATTCTTTCCTTTTTTCCGACACGCCCGTACGTAATTTCACGGTCGACGACGGAAAATTTACGCCCTGTATGTATTTCTTTATGGCGGACGCAGGTTAAGAAGGGAAATATGTATTTTTACAGAATTCTGCTTATTTATTATGTGCCACGCCGATAGCATAGTTTCCAGCGTCGCAGGATGTAAATTTACACCAACTTTTTCATATTGTAAACATACTATTTATGCTGCTAGCATGTGTTCTATGAGTAAATAAAATAATACTGACGAATAGTGACTTTATTCGGGTAATCTTTTGGTATGAAAGATGATCATGTTTAGTAAAATCTGGGTTTTGACCACTGCGGCGGAAGTTAATTCAAGTCCGGAGCATGCATACCGTAACTTAACTCTTCTTTGACTATCTCTATTTTTGCACAGGTATTGTATAAGAAAATAAATTTCGGGTTTTAAATAAAATTCGAAAAAGTACAGTTTTATATAGAAAAATGATTTGTTTAACTTGGTTCATTCTGTTGTGAAACGCTTGGAATTCCTTTTTCGATCAAATAATTTACAATTTTTGGGAAACTGATGACAATCTTCGGTTCTGAAGCACTCAAACTTTGTTCCTTGTTAATCGCTACCACAAAATCATAATGAACTACGATTATGAGGACAATTATATATTATTACTAATAATAAATTTTATAATTAACGATTTGCAGATAATTAAATTGAGGAGGAACTAGTAAGGGCCAATTATTAATGCATAAGTTGACGAATAAAGATCGATAATGGCAAAAACAATTTTTCCTGAGCAAGGCTTTCACATCAAGTAAGTATTTAAAGGGATTTATTTGAGTCAGACGACGGAATTCCATTTTTAAGACGCACGGTTTAATATTCAGGTTCCAGTTTTAAATTTCAGCAGAAGTTTCCTTTATACCCGCGAATAGGCTACCAAGTAGACCAGCTGAAATGGATTAAAAATAAAAAATTGTAAAATTTTGAAATTATCTTTGAGAAGGTTAGAAATTCAGAATCTACGGGCATCGATTATTTCAGATATCTAATTTGTTATTTTTTAAATTGAAATAAATATAACGTATCTCGTAAATCGAATGAGACACACCAAAACAGACTACATCTTTGAATTCAGCTCTAAAATAGTATAGTAGTATATAGTAGTATATAGGTTATAATTGTAAAATAAGAGTAATGAAAAAATTTATAAATTAAACAAATGATAATAATTTGAAGAAAACTCTAAAAAGGGAATTGGGTTGGCGAGAGACAACTACTATAAATAACTCTGCTCGCCCGGTACGTGACGAATACAATAGGACCATTATAGGACCATCTTATTACTTCCCAGTGCCGTTTTGGAGCCGAAATCAGCACAAACAGGCACTGCTGACCCAGTGTCGTTCGCCAGTGCTTTTTTATCGGCAGGGTATAACGAGATACATCGTAGCGTGTCGAATCATGTGGCACGAGCTACTGTTTAATTGTTATGAGTTTCAGACCGGTTACAGCAACTGAAATGTAAAAGCGTCGTTTGATTTAATTTTAATCACCAGAATTATTTTATTCCTTTAATTGGAGGTATGTGAAAAAAAGATAGCGGAAAATTGTTTAATTGCAGTAATAATGGAAATGTCAAAGTACATGGGGTCATATGTCTTCACATCTAAAGTGAAAATACGAAACACTTTATTTTATATAAAAAACGACGTCATATGGGCTTTTTTTAAAACTCTACTATTTTCAATACTTGGAAAATCCAATAAAATGTGTTTACATACCCTAAGTTATTCAGTTTGAAATGAAAAACAAAAGAGGGGCAGGCTTTCTTGTTTTTGCTTGAAAATTTATGGTCTATGTGCACTGGTTGGCCGCGAAAGGTCCACATGATTTGATACCTCACTCATAGCACTGAAAAGTTGATTTGTAGCATTACATACGAATTCTAAGAATACAAAATTTCTCCATTGCTAAATTCCATTGGAAATTGTGTAATTTCTAATTTGCTTAATTTATTGCGTATGCAAAACATAATTTGTTTCTATTTTTAGTACAGTTTACGGAAGTAAATAACCTTGGAGCGAAAAAGTGTAAGATACATTTTTTTCGTCGTTAGACCGTTACCTCTAGAGAAAAAGGTTTTCTTTAAGTACTTAAAGCTATTTCTCTTGGTGGTTCGGTAGGCTCCCCTCCCACCACCAAGAAAGTGTGTAAATGAATTGGGAAAAACTTGCACGAAAATTGTAAACCCTTAGGGGAAACATTACAAGCTTCCATTCCATTAACCGATTTTCATGAAGCTTCTTTTCATTTTGTTAAAATTATATGAATGAACTAATTTTGCTGATTAAAATTGAATAAAACCATGCTTTCGTAATTTCAGTGTTTTTAACTGGCCTGAATGACGCACTTCAGAGTGTCTTATTAAACAATATATAAAAAAAATTTCCAACATCCGGTTCTGTCCAGCATAACAGAATAATATTTAGACGACGTGTGCAAAAAATCCGGCAAAAATATTCAGTTGTGTGGCTGAAGAATGGAATCCCGTTTTCTGACTCTGATAAATCCCCTTAACTTCTGCCGAGTTGAAATTACCTAGTTAAGAAATAAGATTACGTAGCGCATAATTTCCACTTTATTCAGCGATTTATTGTCTCCAAATGGTGTAACTTTGGAGATGAGTAATGAATTTTTTGGCAACGATGAAGATACGCATGAGTTCTCTAAAAATGTATTCATGTCTAATGATGAAATGCTCAAATTTTTGAATATGGACGATTTCGATAGTGACGATGAAAGACCAGCTGTCGATTCTCGAATGCCATGGGATCTAAGTTTCGATAAGTTACGTTCGAAGATGACTGATTTAGAAAGAAATGGATTGGTAAGTTGGTCACGAAGCCGAATAAATTTCTATTACTCAAAACACCATGAGAAATAGGAGAAGTTATTTTAAACTACAAGTCGATGCTGCCCAATCAAACTAGAGTAGCTTGCAATAGTCATTATTTAATACTCCACTTTGAAATATTAGGTTATCAATTTCAGGGATCACGGTTCCTCCCTTTATTTTGTCCTGTTGAAAAAAAAGACGGCTTCAAAAATATTCTTTTTGATGATACCGATTTCAAGTATTTCCGAGGGGTTGACCATTCGAGTTTGCAGTGTACAGCAGGTTTGAAACTTTTAAAGATAATATGGTCCTGTTTGCGTCAGAAATATCAGGATCTGTAAGCGGTGGTTCGATTTCAATGGAATTTGGCAAAATTATAGTGTTGTATAAGAGAAATTTCGTACTCAAAGGATTATTTTTTTTGTAATTTACGGGAGTTAAGCCATATTGAACTTCGGCATCACATCTTTTTAATCATTGATATTACTGAATCAGTAAAAGGAATAATTCACAAATTACGTTATGCGTTTTTCTTTTGTTTAATTACAGATCAGAATATAATTTTCTTGGTGTGAAAAAGGATACAACAATATAAACAACAGAAAAACGCGTAAAGTAATATTTGAACGATCCTATACGAATTCTTATAAAACTTTAAGGTATTATAGAGAAAAGTGTACGATTTAATGTTATAATGGAAACATATTCTTTGGCTAAACCTTAATTTTTTTTCTAGCTAGGATATAAAAGTTCCTTATAACTTTATATTTCATTTTGAATAATGATGGTGACTTCTAGATGACGTGAAATCGTCATTTTAGTGGGACAGTGCGCCGCTAATTAGTTCATGCTTTCTCATGTCGCGGAGGGTGTGAGGGCACTGGGATACTGAGAGGACAGCGTGGTTGTAGCGCACGGTCTCACTAAAATGACGATATTTCGTGATCTAGAAGACTAGAAAAAACTGGAAAAAAGAAGAGTTATGGACGAAAAATTAAAAACATCAATTTTTTTGACATTTAATTAATTAAAATTGTAAAAAAATTGTATTATAATATTAAGTAGTATACATTTTTCTATACTGCTATAAAGTTTCATTAAAATTCGTTTTGAAATTAAAAAAAAATCGATAATTCAAAGAAAGGTGATGCCGAAATTCAACATGGCGTAACTGACGTAATTTTATATATGCTTAACAATCCTTTGGGCACGAAATATCTCTTATATAACACTATAACTTCGACAAGTTTATTAAAATTAAACAAACGCTTCCACATCATGATATTTTTTGCGTATACTGGCCCACATACAAAGCTTTCAATCATAAAATGAAATCCCTTTTTGACTTAAAATTAAAATACTGAATCGTTGTGATCCTTGCAATTGTAAAAACGCTAACAATTTGTCACGACCAATGACAAGGGACTCACACTTTTCTTGTCTAAATTGGGATTCGGTTCAATTGGCCCTATGTGAGATATGTTGTAGTACTCTAACAGAACAAATTGGACCAATTTAATCGAAACTCAGTTTTCATAAGAAATGTGGAGCCTGCTTTGTTTTTCAGACTTTCAAATGTTTCTTATTCAGAATCTGAAAAATAATATCATTTTTTTTCTAAACTTCAACGCTCTCAAATTTTTAATTACATCTACTATTACAACTTTCACCCACAGGTTATGAAATTTTTGAGGAGGGAAGGCGCGGGCAAAGTGATGTCAGAAGATGCGCAAGTCTCAGTAAGATACATTGCATACTTTGAACACCAGGATGAACCTTTTGATGCATCTTACACACGTGGACTAGCACCTGAAGTAATTCAACTAGGCCAAAACACAGTAATTCCGGGCTTAGAGGTTGCTCTCCGTTCAATGAAGAAACATGAAATTTCTGTTTTTCTGATTAAGCCAGAGTATGCTTATGGAGCTGTGGGCGTTCCTCCTCGTATCCCTCCCAACCAAGAGGTTTTATTTATAGTACATGTAAAAGATTATGCAGATAATGAAATTGGTGATAGTTTTCGCAATCTATCTGTCGAGGAGAGAAAGTTGTTTTGCAACATCCAAAAGAATGTGTCAATGATAATAGCGACAGCTTACGAAAACTTCAAAAAAGGAAAAATTAAGCAAACAATAGGAGAGTACGTCTTAGATTTTTTTGCTTCCCGAAATGAATTTGTTAAAGTCACGCAACACTTATCCGACTACCACCTTCTTGGCATTTTTCATTCGTCAAACTCATGCTCGCACGAAATGAGATATCGAGTTGAAAGTTAAGGAAATTAAAAACAGCCAAGGAAGTTTTATCTGGTACTAAGTGTATAAATTAAAAATATATATTTTGAAAAATTTTCTTTTGTTTTTATAAACAGTTACGACAAATAATTCTCGCTTAATGTCTTCTATTTAATTTCTTTAACTTTCAACTGGTTATCATTTAGTATGGATATGTGCTTCGCAAAATCCTAACTTTATTCTAAGGATTATTGGATTTAATTGATGTTGCATTTCTTTAGTTATACCAAAGCCGCACAGATGCTTGAAGGCGCTCATTTGGCTGACGAAAGGGAAGAGACTGAACAAAAAAAGTTGTTAACGAGGGTGTACGGGAATTTACTAATTTGCTTTAATAAGGAAAATAAGCCACGCTGTGCATGCTCAGCATTCAATCAAATACCAACACGTAATGCAAAATCATATTTTAAGTATGTTTAATTCTTGATTCATAATAGTTGTCTACTAAATTCTGAACACGTCTAAGAAAAACTCTTGTTTAGTTATGGAAGAGCGCTGATACGTTTAGGCGAATTTGAAAGAGCAAGGGAGGAACTGTTGACTTCTAGCAACTTGGAACCGAGCAACAGAGCAACTATAGAAGAGCAGAAATTAGTAAGTTCGTTTACTATTTGTGTAGCACTTTTTTTATCACAAATATGGACGGGTGGCTGTTTGACCCAGAAAAACTTGAAATAGACGGTAAATTTATTCTTTTGAAAAGGAATATGTCTTAATCTTTAGAAGAAAGAGCCATCTATCATTTAAACGGCATGTAATGCTTATGATATTTGACTGCTCCTATTGCAAAGGAAGTAATTCGTCATGGCTGCTAATAAAAACTTAATTCGTGCCCCCCATAGTAAGTATATACAAATTTCTATTTACTTAGTATAGAGGGCACAAGTTGCGGTTTTATTAGCAGCCATGACGAATTACTTTTTTTCAATAGGAGCAGTCAATACGAGATTCATGCATTTTCTCAGGTTTTTATTTACAATAAGAAATATTTTTCGCTGAAAATTTAGGAAATGCTAAACAACATTGAAACGAACGTCTGTACACTTTTTTAAATTCAATAAAAGATAATTTAATGGATTCATTTATTACGAGTCTACGTGCTGACAGTGCCGTGTATGAGACTGTAAAATGTGCCGAGCATGAGACTATATGTATTAAGAAAGTAAAAACGAAAATATAAATGGGTCCTTTTAGTTATTTCCGAGCATTATTCTGAAGAAGATGGACAAAAGCTAGGAAAAATAAATAATCCAGACAAAAAATTAGAATATTTGGTAGGAAAGAAAGTTATTTCAAAATATAATATTAAAAATGTCAAACATATGTTTTGGTTTAATAATCCCAGTTAAAACGTAATTGACGACAATAATTATAGTGTGTTGTGATTAAATACGAAATGTTGGTTTTTTATGTAATGTTCGCAACGGCGGCTTGCCCCCCCCCCCCCCAAAGTCCACACTCGAATTTTGCAAATAAGATGATTAAAGTTTATTATGTATAATACTGGAAAGCGAATTTCCTCCTTGAATACGGTTACAGAGAAAACACCAATTCTCAGCGTGTATTTTTCAAATGTAGCGCCCATTTTATATCATGAAGTTACGTACAGATACTCTGGTAACGTATATCAATGTTACAATGTATTTCCAGTACTGGCGCTGTCACTCCTGCGTCGTATCCATATGCGGCAAGAGAGCCTGACAGCCAATGTAGATTCCCAACCATGTAATTCTCGCAGCCAATCAGGGTCTCGAATTCTCTCGTGGATGAATGAGTCATCATTTTTATTGTGAATAACCATTTAAGTTGAACAGGGAACGAACTCACCTGATTGCGATATTTGCGAGGTTACGTTTTACAACAATCAATAATGGTAAATATTTTATTTCTGTATTCTGGCTATTTTAAGCCGACTTTAGTTTTTTGAAGCTAATTTTTTTCAAGATTCTTCATTCTTGGCTTCGTTACAAAAAGAAAATGTTTGTCGTTATGATACCAAAAGTTCAAGCTGATACCAAGAACTGAATAAATGCGAAAATCAACTAGTGATTGCATACATTAAAAAAAGTAAGACTTAAAAATCAGAAGATTGTCCTTTTAAAAAATGGAGAAATGTCAGAATTATTTAACTATATATTCTTTTAATTGATTCTTTCATGAAAAATTGTTAAGACACCAGGCACGAAATATGTATTATCATTCGAGAAGAAAGAAATTAGGTTTTGAAATATCACGATTCAGGATGACCGCTCGACCGGGAAATTGGGAAATGACCTGGAATTATTTTAGACCGGAAAGTGATTGTGCATTTTTTCTTTGACCGAGAATTTTACAAGTTTTTAGAAGAAAAATCTATCCAATCACTTGAAATATCAAGAATTTTATATCACAATATATATAATACAATTTAAAATAAGTTTGATTTCAACTTTTTTTTAAATGCGAATCGTAATTGTTAACTTTTTCAATCATGAAATTATTAAGTTTACAATGTGTAATTCTAAAATCTTTTCACATAACAATTTTCCATTTTAGATTTTAATTTTTAGGGTACATTTTCCATTTAAAGAAATTTAAAATACAGTTTTGAAGGCTTACTTAATAAAAGATTAAAAGCTTTTGCGATTGAAATTTTTTGACAAAAAACGTTTTAAGTTGATCAACTGTAAATATAAATTTATTAATGATTTTAAAAGTTGAAGTGTAGTTTGTGTATTCGAAATTAAACAATAATTGAATAATTTTATGGGGAGATTTTAAATAAGTTAAAATTAAACAATTTACAGACTTTGACGTTAAAAATTGAACTACTTCAATTCTAAAGCCTTAGTAGTTAATCAAACGTCAACTTTCGACTGTAACTTTATAAACATTCTGTTGTTTCAGTAGAAAATATACCATTCTTAACCTTTTCAATTGAAACTTTTTTAGTTTTTAGTTTTTGTTTGTTTAGTTTTTAGTTTGAAACAGAAAGCCTTGAGTCGTCAAAATTTCAGAGAGCTAAACTCTAACTTAGAATGTCACAATGTTAATTTTATTGTTCTGTTCAAAAAATTTTATTTATAAGTAAAAATGTTGAATTTTGATGTGTGAATAACAGATTAAAATGTATTAATTTAGAAAGAATGCCAGTAAGTTGAGGAAATACTTCTAATTTTTTATTAACATTGTGAATCTTTTAAGGATTATGAAAGGTTTTAACACAGTAAAAAATTGTCTTAGGATTCCTGGTAAAATTCAAAATGATTTCTTTATTTCGAAAAATAAATTTCAGCAGAATATTTATGTGTAAATAAAAATGGAACAATTATTCATTTGCAACGACTCAAAATTAAAATAATTTAACTTCTAATTTAAAAAGTGTTCGATAAAAAAATTGTAATCTTCTAGTTTTTAATGTTTTTAACTTAAAATTGCTTGAAATGATATAATTTTTAAAAATTCTTAAACTTGTTGATTTAGTCTTCAATTTAGGACATTGAAAAGGATAGCGCTCATTTATAAATAATACAAGTTTTGATTCGTTAAAACGATTTTCTCATGCAAATAATTTTTTAAGAACAAGAAAAAATCTGCCCCAGCCCGGATTTGAACCGGGCGAAGAATAACTTTAAAATTATTATTAACCTCCCCCTTGAGAGTAGATGGGACAGGGTAATTATTGTGTGCCCCCCCCCCCCCTCCCAAGCCCTTCTCTGCATCCATGCCTGATGCCATGGTTTGATGTTTGAAACAAGAAGCACGAAACAAAGAATAAGAAGAAATCTGCACCCATATGTTATTTAAAGGTTATGTTCACGATGTATTGAGTCGGCTGATCATTCTGTTTATTTGAATAGTTTATTAAAACATAGTAACTTATTGTAACCAGAATTGAATAATTATAAATTGCACGGCAATAAACTATTATCATAAAATCTTTGTAATGGTAAGATTCAATTTTTTCTTTTTGGCAGTTATCAAAATTATTAGTATGGTGAGAAATAAGTCACTACTTATTATCACGTTATTATTATTATTATTTAACATCCTGATTGGTAAAATTTAGGGGTTATTTATGAGGTTAAAAGTTAATTAAACACTTGAAACAATTTTCATTATTTTAGAGTGTGCTTGTGATTTTTTTGTACATTTTAAACCTAAATCAAGACTCCTGAAAACTTTCTAAAATGCAGATATGTCTCATATAATATTCGGCATGCTACCTCATTTGCAGGCGTGTATAAGAAACCGCACTTGCGGCCGCATTTTGAAAAATTATAAATCTGTTAAGAAATTTGTGTTGACATACAATTTTTATTCTGTAGTCATTATTGAGTTTGAGACTTAGAATGTTTTTTGCCTATAGAACGGATTTTTAAACTGTCAAAAGACGTCTACGTTTTAGCTAATGCTAATACCGAAGATATTCAAAATTATGTCTAAGAATTGTTTATCAATTAGAATGCCAAAAAAGTTGACCAAGAATATGTTTTTCAAAACTAACAACTGTCATGTTAACCACATTATTAACTATTAAGCTATATGTGTAAATATATTGTCTGAATAAATAATTAAAGAGGGGCACCATCGTGTGCCGAAATGTCTTAAACAATTGTAACCTAACTTAATTAATGTTTACTCGGCACCATACATTTTTATAAATTAGAGTTGAAACAGATCCGAACTTTAAATAATGATAGCACTGTATGGTTTAATGCTGTTATTTATTGAATTAAGAAGATATAGACATAGACATAGATACAGACATGCCTTATATAAATAAATATATACTTTATAATTTGAATTTATAAGTAAAATATAAAAATTTTGTTTAAAAATGAATTAACTTTTTTCAGCTTAAACACCCGCTAATCTTTGTAAAACGTAATTTTTTCCATATAGGTGTCTTAAAAAAATAGTTTTAATATGTTAAGAACTATATAATGACATAATAAAATGATGATAATTATTATTAATTATACAGGTATTAGAGAAATAAAGTTTTATTCCATGCATTTGTTCCATTGTTTTCCACTCAGCTTTCACCGATGAAGTGAAGTTAGGTGATGGTTGAAGTGAAAATACCTAACATGTTGTTACAGAATATTTTAAAATCTAAGAAATTTACGAACCGTTATTTGAAATGTATTCTAATGGGAGGGGCATTTTTAAACCCCTTGAGCGGAGTTCGTGTTCACCAAAACTACCTAATTTTGACCCGAGCGGAATTCAGGATTTGTATTCTTAGGGTGATTGACCGCGAGCGGAGCTCGTGTGCGCCCCTTTCATGCACGGTGAGGCTCGTCCCGACTTTATTTTCTCTACTACTTTTCGGTCTATTCATGCACCTCAGTAAGAGTGAGCCTACTCCAGCAGTGGTTTTTTTCTACAAGCATGTCGAAGTAAGGAAATTTAAAAACTTTAAATTTTTCAACTAGCAATTTCACAATAGTATAATCAGTATCTACGAATATTTTTGATTCCAATGATATATTACTTGCCCAGAAAAGTTGAGAATTTGAAGGAATTTATTATCAAGAAACTTCAGCCTAATATTTAATGTAATACTTTAATACTTTTCAAATTTTTAACCTTTATAGACAAACTAAATGTCTTTGTAATCGGAAAAAGTACGTTGATTCCAAATATATTACTTTCGAATCACTGATTGAAAAATTAAGAAATTTGTAATCTCAACTTTTCCCCCATTTACCAACAAAGGGCCCCAGAGGAACTGTAGCGTCTGCCGAAGTACGCAGGTATCTGAACAACCAGCTGGTTGTTGGTCCGCCCGGTCAGGTTACCCTGACTTGGTCAAGAGGTTGCCGATCACTGGTTTACTCCTACCTTTTCTAGTCAACGACCCTTGGGCTACACTCGATTTGCAGTCTACGGTCAGAAAACCCTTCATTTGCATACCGCGGTCACTTTAGGTCGGAGAACCTGCATTCCGAGCTCTCTTTTCCCATCAGGCGTCACCAGAAATTCTTCCTACAACTGCAGTACCACACACTTTAATTGAGCGGCCCGAAACAGAAAGGGCACATAAACTCATTCCGCCGGCTAAGTATTGTCTAAATATTGGATGAGTGTTGTGGCTATGTTCGTTCGAGCTGGGCAATACTTAGCCGCCGGAATGCGTTTATGTGCACTTTCTGTTTCGGATCCCTCAGATTCTCTTCTAACAATGCTATTTGAAGCATATTCCATCCTTCATCTATATCTTTATTGCATAGTTGTGTTTCCCAATTTTTGAGACTAGAAGGAAATTGTCTGTACATCCAAAACCCCTCATAACCCTTGTGTTTTTTACTCTAACTCTCTGAGTCATTCATCCACAACAACAAAGTCAATTATACTGTAGTTGTCTGCTCTGAAGCAGGTGTAAAAGTGGATGATTTTACCCCTGAACTATGTATTTTTCATAAAAAAAGTCTTTCTCCAAGCAGAAGCTAACCAATCTGTTTCCATTGCCATTTGCTTTTGGACCCCTCAACGTACCCATAGTCTCATTTAAAGTCTCCCAGAAGGCGTCTTTTACTTCACTCCTTTCACCATCAACTGGGGTGTAGTTCGCTATGATGAATAATATTGTGATTCCCACTTTCACTCTTAACTCACAACAATCTGGGAGATACAAATCCATCTTTCTTGACATTCTGTTTTGTTCTCTCATTTATTATCAGACCGTTACCTTGACTAGCATGTAATTCACTTTCTGCTCCTGACCATCCTTCGAGTTTGAATCTATTTCGCGGGTGCTCTATTGTTTTAATTATTCATTGTGTAAAGTGGAGGTCCAGCGAAAAATTTGCTGCTAAAAATGTGCTTTGCGAATCAAAAACATGTCCATAATTTGCCAGTCATCTAAAGGTGGAGAGTCTAGTTATAACCTCAGTTTCACTAAACTTCGGCCAAAGGAGGGGTTATGTAGAGATATAATTAGAAACGAGCGAGTCATGATTGGCTTGTGTTCTATACTGAGAATGACACTAGCCTTCGGCACATTAGTAATAGATGAGAAGACGAACACAAAAAATAACAAAAGTGTTTTGCTCTAGTTCCGTTTATGAATTAGAAAATATATATCAGAACACTTAAAGGTATTTTTAATAAAAACATAGATTACAATTAGAATTGACGCAAAAAAGCGACCCCCGCCCTTAAACAAACAAAGCAGTTGCACTTATTAATCTAAACATTTCTTTCTTTGAAACGTTAGCGTTCAATATTCCATTCTTCTCAAATTTCATAATAATTGAAACAAAGTACTTATCTCTGAAAAAGCTGTGCTAATTATTCCACTTCGTTTGATACCGGTCAAAATATATCAAAGTTTGTCTCATTTTATAAATAGAACTTTTAGTTTCGCGGCTAACCTTTTTTTATGGACATAAATCGTTTGTGTGTGGAAAAATAATTTAAAAACAGTAAATAAGAAATCTATATTTTATTTTTTGTGAGTGAAAGACTCAACGTTTTTCTTAGCCGGAGACTGACAAGTATTCTTTAATCATTTTTTAAGTTATTTAAACAAATAATACCATTGTTTATATTAATTATAAGACTCATGACATCTATAATATACATTCAGGCCAAATTCATAGTAGTCATATTCATGAGTGCGACAGAGACGCTCTCATGCGCCATATACTATCCTCTCACTTGCTCTCATGCTTTCATATGACTGCTATGAAATAGATCGTACAGTATACCTGTTTTGCAACTTCAACCAGAAATCAATTGTATATAAAAATTAAAATTTTTGAAGCAATTAAAAATTAGTTACAAAAATAGTTGAAGTTATAAACTGACTCCGGGGACACTATCTGCGGGGTTCACAGTATTAAAAACTATGGCCAATTCTTATTCCCTAAAGTATTCTAAACAGGATTTGTATTATGAGTCACATTAATACCATACATATGTTCACATTTAAAGCAGCCTTCTTTTCATGTCAAATCAATGGGAAACTTTATGGTCTTTGAAGTAAAGGTTAATACTCACCGATTTCGCTAAAATTTTGGATATCTCTCTTTGAGACATTTGAGCGAAATCAGAAGGTGGGAAACAAAAAACTGTGATTTTGAAAACTAAGTTCTACCTTAGATGTTTATAGGGACTTTTCTGCATCGTATGAATTGGAAAAAGCACTCTTTTTGCAGAAAAATCGTCCGACAGGTCAATTCTAAACGGTTCTTCTGGGTTTTTTGTTTGTTTAGAAGCAGCCTGAAGTCTTCCAGGTATAACGAGTAACTGCGGATATTTCACTCCTACAAAAGCAAACTTTGTTATTTAACAACAAAATTTAAGCTTATTTTGTGTAACTCTTCTTTGATACCATATCTTTTAAGACCTTCAAATTCATTAAAAAGAGCCATTAATCAATGAAATAACTAAAAATAATTGTCAGTGCATAGAAAAACAAATTTTTTAAATAATAGGGTGAGTGATCCAGTGGCTGAACAGTCACCAGTGAATGAACAATAATGCGAAAAATATATAAATGTAACCTTACAAAGTTAAAGTCTCTATGATTTTCTATATATTTAAAATCTTGCAGCAATTTTGAAGAGTTTAATATACAATTCATTGCTTTTACAAAAAAATTCTTTACATTTTCTGCATCAAAGTTGTGCTGTTATAGTTGTAAGATATTATTATTCAATTTCCCACAAGGTTTTTTCACAAAAGTACGTTTTTTATTAATGAATGAGTGTTCACGTACTTGACCTTTAAATTGCCCGTGTTCCAGTGAACGAACGCTGTGTTCATTTATTGGAGCAAAACTGTCACCGCGCAGGTCTAGTGAATGAACAGTAGGTGACGGAGACCTGGCCTCTTGTTTTGTTACATATAAATAAGTTTGTTTCAATTAATGTGGCTATAAATATCGAAGCTATAAATATAAACTATAAATAGTCATAGTTTAAATGTATATTTTTGTGTCTAGAACATCAAAAAAGTACGCACGAACTAAATTAAAGGTAAGGCAACTTTGAGGTTAGAAATTTAAGGCTTTTTTTGCATTTAGAAAACGTTGTTTAACTATAAAAAAAAACATTAATTCGTGCGTACTAGTCAATATATCTTTATAAATGTTTAAAGAACTTCCATTTTTACAACACTGTGATTTATAATTATATTTTCTGATTTAATCTAAAGCAACATAGTAAGGTGTTGTATTACAAATGTTATGTGTCCTAAAATTCGATAAAAAATTAGGAAAAGTCAACGTAGTTCTGCGTTCAACTTTTTATTCCCTCCTTTCTTTATATCTAAATCTCTTGTTTTTATTTAAATAATATATTTAATGAATTTCGCAACACTTTCTAGTATTTTACATTATTTAATTGCTAATTTTATAATGTCCCTATGTAATTTTATACCTAAATCCTAATTCTAATTTGTAGTGATCATAGTGTTCATTCATGGTGCTCTACTGTTCATTCATTGGCTCACAGTTTTCTTTCACTGGTGTTTTCGATCATTTGCACTATTTAATTATTTTTTATAGAGCTTTTTGGTAAAAGCATAATTTGTTTATCGGATTATGAAATTTAAACCCTTAAGAATCTATTTTCAAAAGTTCTGTAAGAATAATCAATTATTATAACGTGAAATGGACTAGTTGTAATCAGTGATTTCCTTAAGTGTTCATTCACTGGGTCACTCATCCTATTACTAATGAACTAATAAACAAAGTCATTTGTATGGAATATGGCCGATTTTAATGTGCAATAAAAAATTAGTTAAGAACAATAATATCTGCTGTTAACTAATTATTTAAACAATTTTGATACGCAAATGAATATTTCGACCTTTCTTTCATGAATAGGTTTAATTTTTTGCGGAATGGACTAAAAATCTCTTCCCAAAGAATCTTTTCTATCATCTTTTTCAGAGAGATACGAACTGTTAATTATAGAATCTAATTTTTTACGCTATCAACTGGAAATGCCTTCATATTTTTCATAATGATAGAAACTGATGTATATAAATTTATATATTTCTATAAAAATTGTTTATATAATGAACCATTTTCGGCATTTTAAAAATTGTGACATCAAGGAGTCCCCGACAAGACATTTATAGTTGATTCTGCAAAAAATAGGCCTATTAATGAAAAAATAGTCAAAATGTACATTTTTGTAATAAAAGTTGTTGTTCATATATTTAACGGTTTGTTTCTATCAAAAAGATGAGAGCAACCCAGGAAAAAAGGAACCATTGAAAAGACGACTGTGTGAATTGCCGTATCTGTCATTTTCAGATTCAGAAAGTTAAAACCGAATCGGTTTGCGACTATATGAATCGGTCATTTTTTCAATCAGCTTCGAATCTGCCATGTAGCTCAATGACCATTTCAGGCAAATTCATATTGAATCGGTTTCCCTCTTTTTGAATGAAACCGAATTTTTTAAGGTTGATCTGTCATATTTCACAAAATGCTTAAAATTGCTAAATTATCGAAAAAATAAATTAAATTATGCGCAAGGCTACAATATTCCTTTTGCTATTTCAGTTCTAGATGTTGTGAAGGTTTTTTGCGGCATATAAGTTAATCAGAAAAATAATAACGACTAAAACTCTTTAAAAAAAAAAAAAAAAAAAAATCTCTGGCAATCTGCAATTCAAGTGACAGAGACGCAATTCAGAAACCTTCGAAACCAACTCAACACAAGTGAATGGGTTTTTGTTTCGTGGGAAGGAGTCTTCGGCCAGACATTTCTAGTTCGTTCCTAAAAAAACTAAACCTATTTATGAAAGAATGGTCAAAATATGCATTTATTCAACCAAAATTGATTAAATAATTCCTAAACAGCAGCTATTCCTATTATTCCTAATTAATTGTAGACGCACATGAATACCTGTCATGTTTCATACAAAAGCTATGAATTTCAAATAGCTGATAATTGTGAATTAGTGAATCACGAAAAAGTGACTTTTGTTCATTAGTTTGTTTATAACATTATGCGCGTATTTTAGTATAACTACCGTAAATTATTTTTAGTTAGTTATTACTTGGACTTATAACCTGCTTGAATGAATTTGAAATGATATCACAGAAAACATACACGAACAAATTTTTGTTTGTTAAGTACCAAATTTTGCTTTATTCAGAGTAAAATATGCGCATTTAATTGTTACACCTGGAACATATACGGCGATTAACAAAAAAACCTCTAAGTCCGTTAATACCTGATCTGTCGGTCGATTCTTATCCAAAGAAGGTGATGCCCCCCTCACTGTCTCTCGCTTTGGTTGGATGGAAAAATTCACACTTTTCAAGAAGCCCGACTTCTTGCGCTCTTGCCACACAAATAGCTATTACCTATTATTTTTTAATAAATTCGAGTATAAAGCAATAATATTTCAAATTTAAAGCTAACTCAATCATTTCGTTGTCAAATTTGATTGAACTATGCAGTTTATCAGTTAATCCTTTCAAGTAAGTATATACAATGGGGCGCATTATAATGTATGCAAACAATGAGATTTTCTTTTTCCTTTTTTGTTACAGGTAAATAAACTTCTCTCTAACTACAATAGTATCAAGAAGCGTCTAGAAGCCAATAGTTTTCGGTTCAGTAGGGCTGACTTTGTAAGTTCAGAATTTAAAAACGCTGCTCAGGAAATATGTGCAACATTGCAGAACGATGTTAATGTTTTGAGGCTCGTCTTACCCAGTGGTTTCACAGCGGCTGAAGATAAGTGTATTCGTGATGTAGCTGTGAACTACGATCTTTCAGTTGTTAATCACGAGAGATATGGCCAAGAAATTGTTTTTCTAGCTAAGCCTAATTATTAATTAAGCGAATATGACACTAGCATGTATGTCTGTTAAGTCGTGTGTTAAAGAGTTACCGAAAGTTTCTGAGCTAGTTCTATCACTGACTTTATTATTAGACATTGTTGTGTGACGTCATGCCATGTCGATATAATCCAGAGAAATAACGTAACTATTTATTTTAACCCGATGCAGTGAAAATTCCGCTTTGATTATTCTTCCTCAAGTGTAGTTTTTTTGACAGTTGTATACTATTTTGTCGTCGATCTGCGACTACTGGATTTTTTGAATACTGAATATTTGGGAAAATTTGGCCAAAACTATTCAAACTGGGTCTAGGTCGAATTCTGGAAATGTATACTAGCACCTCTTGTGGAAAGCGCGCTGTCTTGGTTTGGAGGTTATAAAAATGGCTGTTAATTCACATGGAAATGATTGCAAACGACAGAGCGTTTTGTTTGCTATATCACTTCTCGCACAAAAAAAAACGTTTTACACAAAAACTGTTAAAAGTAGCCAATTTTTCACTCCTTATACAGATTTTATTCAAAACAGGAACAGACCCTAATTATCGAATCAAGATGTAATTTTAGTATGTGTGGAGTAAAATGAGGCAATTTAATTTTGAGGTCGGGTCCTCGTTTCAGAGCTCTCAAAGATGGAGATCTTTATAATTCTTCGCGCGATATTGATATAATAGAATGAATACACAGGGAAACCTAACCTCAAATTTGACATATAATTTTTTCCTTAAATGTGAATAGTCTCAGATTGTCGGCAAAATAATAGGTTACTTTTCAAATAACTACTGCAGTTGGGAAAAATCATTAAAACGGAATTTGTACTATTTCGCGTTAATATAAATATTTTTGTGAAATTGCCTATGTAAGTAATTTTCTTCCTTAAAGCCCAAAAAGTTCCAGGAATGTGCCTGAAACAGGGTATGACGCCTTACTATAATGCCTGATTGTTTTCGAAGTTTGATTATCTTGTCGAAAATTTCGGATTCAAATTCTGTCCGACTTAACTTCAGCATTTCTTCGCAATTTTGAAATTGAATCTAATCCAACTTCAAAGCAATTTTTTCAATACTTCTTAATCCGTGCGCCAACTCAAAGTACACTCCGAATTAATGAGAGTCACATGCTTTTCACGTGCTCTAGAGAGTCAAATAATATATTGAACGAATTTTGTGTTATTTGAAAAAACTAATTTATGCAAAAGTTATCTAATTTTTTTTATATCAGGTCCGCCGTTTTTTTTGGGACTTGTCGTTTCTTTGACCACGAATTTCACGTATTTGGTTTTTTAAATCAAATGCCTAAAAGTGAAATGTTTTTCGTTCCTTTTTAAAAATTATTTTTTTTCCCTCTCATGCGATGTCGTCGATCGTATATTTTCATTACTCCATATATATAGATGTTAAATATTAATATATTGGGATAGTTTTGACCAATAAGTCGATTTCTAGAGTCTGTGCAATCACCTCCTTCGTCAAAACTATTCCAATGTATGTCAAGTGTCAGTCAGAAAAAGTTCAACTCATATAGTAGACTAAAGATGTTCCTTTTAAAGTTAACCCGAAAAGTTTGACACATGTACATTTTTTATAAGGTATATTTTTAATTTCGTATTCCTATATATTATTATCCTTTATTAAATGAATTAAGAAATGTATCCAGCCGAACTGTTGTTTATTTCTATCCCACATTTTTTTATAAGTTTACTTTTGTTTA
>NC_046664.1:114806044-114828722 GCF_010883055.1 Belonocnema kinseyi
AACCAGATATTTGTATATTATTCGTTCGAGAATATTCTTTGTGCTAGCTTTCAATGTAATGTAGAAGAAACAGCATGTGGTTATGGAAGTTAATCGCATGCAGCAACTTGCAGTTAATCATGGATTTCTTAGGGATCATAACTTTTTTATAATGAAAATAATGACAAAAAATTGTGGTCGATCACGCAACTCTACACAGTACAAAAGATCTTTAATTTTGTTGTCAAAGCCAGAAAAACGTTGCGACGAAAGTGCTGTCATGATGTTACTCTACATTCTACCGTTACTTCTTTTAGGTAAAACTGGTTATATTTATAATAAATTAAAAAAGAGTGAGACAGAAAAGACAGACCACAAACAAGGAGAACATTTCTCCGTTCCAGAAAGTTAAATTGAGTTATTGGCTTACCGAAAAAAATGAGTTCGAACAATTGGTTACGTTAATCTCGGTATAAGTCGTTCATTCGATGTCTTACAGGTTCTTCAACGTTTTCTGTTAATGGATCAAGAAATCATCAACAGGACAGCTTGCATGACATTATGCTCAATGAAGCGATTTTAGACGCTTTGGTGAACCCTACATTGGGAATTCAAGACGATCGAAAACTTTTGTCAAGTATTCTGGAGGCTGTCGTGATTCCCGAAAGAGACGTTAGTTTCCTGCTATTCACCAAAGTTAATTTCGATAAACCATTTCTAATGAAGTTGGGGGACTCCGAAAATTTGCAAAACTCTTCTTTTAACGCTTTGCATCCAACCAAAATTATCATTCATGGCTGGACCGATAGTTCACAGACATCCTGGCTACAAGAAATGCGCAAAAACTATCTCAACGTCGGTGACTACAACGTTATTTGTATAAACTGGTTCGCTGGATCAGCCAAAGAGTATCTAGCAGCAGCAAAGATAACTCGACAAGTCAGCATTCTGCCAACATCATATTCTTCAGATGAAAATTATTTTCTTGTTCAGTGTAGTGGTCGATGATTCCATGTTACAGGTTGGTGAGTACTTGGCCAAATTTCTGGAGTTTCTTCGAATGAAGGGAAACCTCGCCCTAAACGACGTTCACATCTTAGGACATAGCCTGGGAGCTCACGTTGCTGGCTTCACTGGTGCTTATATGTCAGGAAAAATTGGAAGGATTACTGGAATGGACCCAGCAAGACCTGGATTTGAGACACCCAGACTTAATGATCCCAAGAATCGGCTGGATGCGTCTGCTGCGAAATTCGTCGATGTTATTCACACTTGTGCTGGCACCATTGGATTTGTAAAACCTATAGGTCACGCTGACTTCTACCCTAATGGAGGGACGTTCAGACAACCAGGTTGTCCTATTTTGATGACACGTAAGTGAAAATCTCATTATTTTCATTCGCGTATTTATTTTTCATATAATAAAGCGCGATTTTTGTCCAATGATATATTCCTGATATCCATTTTCAAAAAAAACTTAGTCTAGCAGGATTCTCGCAAACTTCATTTTTAACCTTTCGACTATTACCATACACCCTAGATTAAAATAATTTGGGACTATTGTTTTAAAATTTATAACTTTAAAGCATGTCTTAGGATGGAGATTATTGTACCATCTAGTAAAAATAAAAGATATGAAAATTTAAGACTTTTTCATAAACAATTTATTTTGAACAATGTTTTTATACTAAAAAAATGTTTGGCATTATCCTAACATATTTAGAAATGTTTCAAGTATGGCCCACAATGTTTTTTGCTATAATCGGTTCGATATTTTTAAAATAGCAGTCATTTACTAAAACAATATGGTCAGTTTGACCTAGTGTGTGGTGCATGAAACAAGGCATGGACTTTTACTACAAAATAAATGTTTTTTTTTGTGTAAATTATGTTTTAGTACTACGGTCAGAGCTGTCAAAGTGGACCATTCAGTTTCTGTAAGGGTACACGGCGTACAATATAGAGCCTTGGAAGTTGATTCCGGAATAAAAAGTGAAGGACATTTTTGGTTTATTTTTGACCCCTCTATAGAATGACTGGGTTTTAATTATGAAAGAGCCCTATTTTCCATTTTTACAACGTTTTTGGCAAAATTTTCAACTTTTCTTATCAATTTTGTTTATAAAAAGTAAGACAGTTTTTTATCAATTTAAATATTGTCATTCTATTAAGAATTTAATGCGCTTTAATTTTATTCAAATTTTTGTTGAAATCGGTCTTGTCGTTCTCGAGCTATCGTGCATGCCAGTTCGACAAAGGTTAAAGTTATCGTTTTTCGCGGTCGCGAATGACGATAAGGACCAGTTTTTCTAATTTGCGAGCCATTTTCGGTACGTAAATGGTTTTAAACTGGTAGAAATACGATGCTGGACAAACTTCTATCACAATAGATAGAGTTTACCTGAAACGGGTGGCACATAATCAGTATCACAGTATCACTGGTGCTGATCGTTCCTTCACTATCACCCTCAATGACGTGCATGTCGTTTCCTGCTTTCTTATGTTGCAGCGAGGGACGACGAGGGACGAGCTGAGTTGTATGTGGCGCTGGGTGGCATCTAAATCTACTATTGCATGTAACACGTGGTAAAAATACCAAAAAATGTTTTTTATTTAACAATATACAATAGATATCAATTAATAGTAACTGAAAACAGGCGCTAAGCTAAATATTTATTTTTTCAACCCCTAGTAATATACGTGAAATATTATTATTTAAATAAATGAAAATAGAATTAGATTAGCTTCCAATATTAGTTTTAATATTTTTATAACCATTAAAAATAATTAAACATATCAATTATAAAATTATATTCATTAATTAGGGGACAACCGGTTACGAGTTAAAAATATTTAATTAATTTCAACTAAGTAATTAATATAAGTTATAAACAAAAATTGATTAGCATTGCTCCTTTTCTAAGAGTTTCAGTGTAGCATATTTACTCTAAAAGATGGGTTTCATTTACAATAATTCGATACAAATAATAATGTATTTACATTAATTTATTTGAAAATAATCTAAATAACATATTTATAATTTTGTTATTTAACTTGATTTAGAGATTAAATATGTATTTCATACGTTCTTTACTGGTATTTATATATACATATGTGCTCAATTTAAATTGACACTACGTCTTCAGCCTCTAAATCCAATTTAATAATCAAATTAGAAATACAATATTTAGTTTTTTACAATTTCAGCAGATAAAGTATTAGATTTGTGTACAATTTGACACCCCCCCCCCCTGTTTGTTGTCAAATGTCCACTTTTTTCAAGATTAAAAAATTCCGTGTACGGTTAATCGTAGCACTTAAGAAAATGAACATTTTGTCCTAACTGCTTTTTTTGATTAACAACATTACTAGAGTTATAGCACTTATAACATTAAAAAAAAAAACGAAAATGTAAATTTTGAGGACGCGTAGTTTTTGTTTTATTCGTAAAAAAAACAACATAAAAATTTAAATTTGTAGACTAACGATACAAGCTACGAACAAAATAAAGAGGCAACATTTGTTCTTCCAAAAAACGATCTGGAAATTCTTTATTAATCATTTTTAAATGGAATGCGCAGTTCTGTGCGTTACTTCCAAACTACACAATATTTTTGGCCGAAAACTTTGGACTTGCAAATAAACATAGTAACTAATCTCCCGGAACTAATCCTTTTTGCAGGCACTCAAAAAAGTTTATTTCATAAATAATTTCTAGATTATCGGAAACGCAGAGATGAAAAACGACGTAACCTCAAAATAATACATATGCATAAAATTTTTATTTAGCACAATAAATTTTTTTGTTATTATCCCTCAAAAAAGAGTCCGGGGACGTCCGTTATGATATTTTATAGCATCTCCGAATTAGGTTTTTGAAAATTTTCATTTTTGTGGAAAACAAGCCGGGGAAACTTTAAGTATCACATGCGCTTAAATAAAAATGGAAAAAACAGAGCCTGTCTGCACATTTGCCATGTGTTTGTTGGCAAATTTAAGTTTTCATGTCACCCGGCGCTACCTACTACTCAGCTTACACGAGCAAGCTGCGTAAACTAACTCGCAATTAACAGAAATACGTGGACGATACATAGGGCTCGTTTTACCAAACAAGGATACTTGCATAAATGCATAAATGAAAATGTGTTCCTATACTAAAGTTATTGGCGCAAACGGTTTTTTTGGAATATCTCCGTTCAACCCAGGCAGGCTTAACAGATGTTTTCAGTTTGAGCGGCAGTATAGTCGAAAGGTTAAAATTTCTTGACATTTTCGTGAATTTTGTGTGACTAATTTTCCATTTCAGAAACTGTAGTAACAATCAGGTAAAAAAATAGGTTTCTTCAACAAATGCATGAAAAATGTAGGGTTTCCAGCGTATAATACTGGCCAGAGTAGTTGTGAGAAGTGAGTGGACCAACCGATAACGATAAGTTATTATAAATCACCAGGCATATCAAACTGTGTGTAAAATAAGGGCCAGAAATGAGCGCCCTCTACCCTCAACATTCCTATATTAAAAAGCAGCTTGGTGATTGTGATGTTTTGTAATGAGATGTCATCTAAGAGCAATTCAATTAGCTGAAACTCCATTCGCTTTCTGTACAGTTATTGGCTGTCCATTTATAAGGCGCGATTATTACTGGAGAATTTCGCTTTTATAAGAAGTAATCACCTTCGTAGAAGGCTTATTCATAATGCACTTATCGTTGTAAAATGAACGTTCGTATGCTGGTAAAGTAGACATATTTAGGTATACATAAAATTCCCTTGACGTTCGTTACTTAAAAAAAGGCTTTTCTTTGACAGTTCATTTCTATCTAAAATTGTTTCAAAAGAGTACCGCTTTTTTAAATGAAATTTTTTGAAATTTCGGAAAGATATATGCATTGTCAATTTCATAATAAATTTTACAATTTTTGTTATTTAAGGCTGTTGGAATGGTGGGTCAAAAATGGCGAAATCTGTCGGGCATTCAAATTTTGCCTCAAAGATTCGATAAATCTGGAGCATGGTTTTAAAAAGGCACTTTAAACATTTTCTTTACTCTGAAAATGGTTCTAGAGTGGCAGGATGGTGGCCGACTGACTGTGGAACAGCCATGTCAATATCTTCATATTTCATATTTTAACTTATTAGTTCCTAATATTTCAAGCGCATCTATAATGTGTTATAACTCCCTATTTTTGCATAGTAACATATATGCCTAGAAAACAATTTTAAATCTTTTTAGTAAACACAATGTTGGTTGGTTGTAATGTAATGTGGGCGGGGACCGTGAAGCACCCCCCTGGCGCTTAAGCTACAAAGCCTATCGTGCCACACGCGTGTTTTGTCTCAAGGCAGTACTTCGAATCCGACCATCTGCGTCGAGTGTTTTTGAATCTCGGCGGCTCTCCGTTGTTACCAACATTCTGAGATTATACCTCTCAGGTGCTAGGCCTACCCATTGCACAGCTAGGGACGCCCTTCCTTGTCACTGTTAAACAAAGTGAGCCTCGCTAGCTATGCAGTCCCCAAGCCCCCCTAGCAGGCTAGGGTGGGGGGAGCGATCCCTTTGAGGTCATCAGTTAGACGCACAGATTCGAAGTTATGCCCTATTGTGTTATGTAAGTGTATGTGTGTGTATGCTCATTACGCGAAAGCGTCCAGCGGCCATCCTATGTGGTTGCCCCCATACGGAGCCTCCAAGCGCAAGGAGATCGCTGACTCATTTTCGAGTCTTCTTAAAATCAGCTTCGACCCCTAAGTTTGGGCCCCGTATGGAGCGCGTTTATCCTTGGTAAGGCATCAGCTTTTTCTGAGGGGATCTACAGTTTAAGATGGATTCAAAACCACCGAAGTCCCGGTGAAAGTACGAAAAATTTCCATTAGTACCCGCACAGGGATCGAACCCCGGTCCTCCTTCTTGGAAGCCTGGCGCGCTATCGTCTGAGCAAAAACTTATTAAAATTTAAACGATGTTACTATTTAACATTTGAAAATAATTTTTTAATCATTTTCACTGAATATTAAAGAGAAAATATGAATTAAAGTATCGGTCAATAATCCTGGCATATTGGAATACATCTTAGATTTGAATTTGAATAAAAAGTAAATAATATTCTTAAAATTTATTTTCGAATGTGTAATAAACATTATTGATAACAAAGTATAAAAAGAATATCTTCAAGAAAAATGTTGAGTAGTGTGAAGTTTAAAATTACTGTGTTCTCTTGCTTTTGAATACATAATGGATATAATGTATTTGAAATTAAATTGAAATACATTTTATAACGCTCTTTTCTCGTGAGGACAGAGAAAAATTCAACCAAAATATTCTGCCCCATTTTTTTTACCTCTGGACTTACTTGGCTACACATATGGGGCGTTACCCAATAAGAAGGACTCTCTTGGCTGATGCCAGGTGTGATTAACACCGCCCAGAATGTTATAGTAAATAAATAAGGATTATATAATTTATTCAAAATTTTCAAGAAGATGAAATCTAGAATTAGCAAAATAGGAAATGACTGTATAGTCGCTCTATCTACAACCAACTATTCCATTCTGTATAACAATCAAATCGTTCAATAAATTTGGTGTTATCAAATGACCTTTAGGTAAACAAAAATACGAAAAAGTGGAACAGCCGCTCTATCTATTTCTCTATCTATCTATTACTCCATTTTGCATCGCAATCAAACCGCTCAGTTTACTAAATTCTAACAATCAAATTTGATTTTGTTAACATTCGCAGAATACTACAGGAACTGATTAAATTTTTGTAAACAAACATTGTGTCTGGATTGACATAAGGGCTGAAGAGTTACTACGCTGTATTGACTGCTCTGTCTCAAAAACTACTGCCTTAGTCAACTCTATGGCCCCTGTGCTCATTTCGGAGGGAATTAGGGACCTTGCATTTTCGCTCCGTGGCCGTTTCACTTATTCCTCTGGCAATCTGCTATTAAAAGGCCATCAGCCCCGCAGCCGAAGCAAAATTGCAGTGTTTTGACGTACATGTTCTCCATATGTGCCCAGTACTCCGACAATTGAAACATTCGCACCTAAATCGGTTAGTGGACCCCTCGCGTTGGCTACTACTAAATTGAGATTTGCTTTCTAAGCGCTTCCCTATACTCGGCCTGTTTCTCTTGGTTCGGGGTCCTTAGGGTCTTGATTTAATCAAATTAATTGGCGACTAGTGCTGAAAGATTGCTCAAACTCAAATTCTCTTGTTTGGCTCTCCCATATTGAAACCTTGATTCTAGTGATATGATTGTTCAAATCTTCTAAGGCCGGTTCAGGCTTAGTCAACTTGTTTATTGTTGACCTTCATATAACTAAAATATACTATTTTCGAACACAATATTATCTTTTACATTTTACGAAATAATCGTCCGCTCACAGCGGAAAGGAAATTTTACAAAAACTATGTTTGGCGACCATTGACGCCCCAATCGAAAAACATTACCCAACAACTCAAACCCTCAGAAGAAAAAACCGCTTACCAGAGAGAAAGCCGGTTCTTCCGGAAGTCCGTTAATATTAAGCAATTAAAGAGTGTCCTTCGTAAATTTGTACTCGTATCCAATTTTATTCACCGTTCCAGAAAAGCAAAGGTAATGTGAAGAATCATATTCTGACGGAAAAATTTTTCTCTCGGTCACGGCTTAACACGGAAAACGGGGACCTCTCGCTTCTCGGGCAACTTACCCAGTCGCTCCCCTATCCCGCAGCGTAGGAATACCGGCGGACTACTTGCAATGCTGGCCCGCATTTATGGGGCGAATCGAGCGCTACCCGCAGGTAGATGTGTAGGTTGCGTTCTAACTCAAGATTTCTACCTTACCAGCATCGAGAAGCTTCCACCTGTAGTGGTTCGTGTCCATGCTAAGCTTCGAGAACGTTCCTGAAGGGTCCTGATGACGTCACGACTGCGTAATAGTCTGTAGACAAATTCATGTAAACAGGTTCATGGTTATTGTGAGAAAAATATGGATGATTTATTGCTTCTTAATAGATGAGACGTTCGTTAATTGCGCAAAAGACGTAGGTGTATAGGTGACATTTGATATGGAGAGCTACGTATGGCATCCTGTTTTGACTATTAATTTGATTTATTGCTTCCTGATAGATGATACTTTAAACTAAAAATTCCTGCCTTTATTTATTTAATCCGTATAAGCTTCTAGAAAATTCTCGGAAGATCTGATGACGTCATAGAATAATATTGCACAATTCTGTGAAGGTTCAACTTGCGAAAAACAAGTTTCAAGGTTATCACACGCATGTGTCAATTTTAAATGAGAAAAACAACGATGATTTAATTCTTCCTTCCAGATAATACATTACATTATTTATTTGACCCGTATAAGCTTCTTGAATGTTCTCAGCGGGTCTTTATTTTTAAGGCAAAGAAGGAGATATATTTTATGGGCAAAAGAATAAAAGATATGAACATATAGTTTCTAGAATATTCTCGATGACTTTCGAGAACAATGTTGCATCATATGATGCAATAGCGGATAATATTGTGCAAAAGTCTCCAGAAATTGGTAGAGGGGGTAAGCGTCTATAAAAATAGGCCAGTTCTTCTTCATCATTTATTTTCAGATGTCAGATTATAAAGAAGAAAGGCGACAAGAGCTAGAAAATCGTGTAATCGTATTTCAAAATAACATGAGAGACCTAAAAGAAGTGATATAAGTGCGAATCGATTTACAAACTTTAACGAGAAATTTAAGAGGTCGAAACTAAACAAAATTACTTTAATGAGAAAGTTCAATACTGTGAATATTAACAAGTGAAGATGGATTTCGCAAAATTAAACAAAATTGCAGTCAACAAGGATTTTCTTCCAACAGAAAAGCTCAAGGATCTGGAGCTGAAAAAAAGCTATGAAATTACAAACATCAAAAGAGTAGGAACCCAATTTGGAGTGCGGTACATTGTCACTGTAGAAAACAAATTAGCAGTGTTTCTACTGGTAAGGATGACTAGTCTGTTGAAGGAAGATGAAAAATTGCTGCTGGGAATGAAAAAATCCTTAGAAGATGGCGATCTCTGCATGCGGTATTTGGGTGGAAGCTACAGCTGCATCGAATTTGTGAAGAAACATGTATAAAGTGTGGGCAGTCTTCATTTCTCCCTCAGTCTGTGACAGCCTTCAGTGATATATTCATCATGCCTTATACACCTCGAAATCAAATGTTACATGCGACCACATATAACCTAAATTGATCATTCATGAAGCAAATTGTCATCGGTGCTGATTTAAAAAAAGACGGAAATCTCGCCTCATCAGTGAAACTGCAGACTCGTCATCCTCGTTTAAGTGTAACCTTGAATCCTGAAAAGTGGAAATTATGCATAAGTTACTTTAACCTGATTTCACTGTTCTTTGATGGTCAAGAAAAGCAGCAACGCATCGACTGTGTAAATTTCTATGTACACATGAGTGTAGCATTCGGTGATTATATAGTGACTTTGGAGCATTATCAAGAAACTCAAAAATATTATCCGATTGTATATATCTGAAATATTATCCGAAATTATCTGGTGTAAAGTGAAATCATCTCGTGTGAACGGTGTGAAATATTTTATACGGAAAAATTATGCATGTTTAAAGAGTAAAGCAATGAAAAAATTAATATTTGCTAATCTTAAGCGACTTGAAATTCTGTTTCTTGAAATAATTACTTTTTATAATCATAATGTGTGTGAAGAAGTGACTGCGGCTGAAACAAAAACAGGACATATAAAATTTGGGGGCAAAAACGGAACATCAATTTTTCGGAGTAAAAAAGGAACAAACAAATCTTCTGAATAAAAACGGAACAAAGTTTCTTCCGAGTAAATATACAAAAACTGTGTAATGATAAAGAAATATGATCAGTAATAAAGTTAAATGGAGAAAAATTAATATTTTAAGATTTCAGCGTAAAAGTGAAGATTATTCTATTATTTTGAATGCGGGATTTTTCCATGTATCTAAAATGTCATTATAAGAATAGGATACTCAGAAACTTGTTTATTTCTATTTCCATAGCAGCAGCCGCATAGGTTCCTATTCTCCAAAAGAGAACGTGTTTTAAATATATTTAATTCTTTGTAATTTTACCGACAGATAACCTCACAAAGATGCCTTCTATTCCCCAAAAGTGTTCAATTTTTAAGATTATTTAGTTCCTTCTAATAAGTTCACAAAATATGTGTAATAAATTGTTTTAATTCCTTCATGTGGAATATAAGTTTTGTAAATTTAATTTTAATCATTTCAAGTTCGCCTCTCTAGAGTTAAACTTATTTTAATTCACACATTTTAATAGATATCTTTGTTGCATTTTTTAAGAAGTTTAAATAAATTATTAAAATATAAATAAATATAAATTTGAATATTTTCCGATTGGACAAGTTATAAAAAGATTTAATAATGAAAAATAGGTTAAATAAATGCTTTCGTTAAATTTTACTAAGTCGATTGAGAGACATAAGATTTGCACTTTTTCTGTTCCCGTTGGGGGATTTTTAGACGCAGGAAAAAGCGCGTATTCATAGGAATACAAATTCTTAATTTTTTTTAATTCAATGCTTATTACCGGGTGCGTAGCATAGTTTGCCAAAGGATACAAATAATGAGCAATGTAAAATAATGTTTTACAAATCAATGTTGATGTCTGACAGTATTTTTTGAACTGACATTAGAAAAAGTTTCACAGCATTATTTAATTTAGAAAAACCTCAAGCGGTAAAGTTACTCCGTATCTTAAAAACGAGTTGTCTAAAGATGCGAAAATACAATAATATGTATTTGACAACAATTCGTATAAGTAAACGTACGGCCGAGCATCCTGAACCCTACATTTTTTTATTGAACGATTTCCGATTATCATATTATTTCATTATTTTTGTCTTCGAATATTTCTTTAACTAAAACTGGTCAAAAGGATTAATTTCAAATGGATATAGACGTAAAAAATTAGTCCGTCTAGGCGTCAAGCACACAAAGCGTTTGTTTCAACAATTAAAAAATATGTTAAATAAAAAATGTTACTGTTCATCTTCATGAACGGTATCATTTATTCGAAAAATAATGCATCTTCAGGATTGACAGGGGGAAAAATTATTTTTACAAATAATAATTTTTAAGTAAACTGAAAAATAGTTTTAAAATACTTCGGCGTGAATGTGACCAGAAACTTGTCTCTTAATTCGAATGAGTGAAATTGCGCTGTAAATCAGTGTGACCCTTATATCTATCAGGAGAACAATTGAATCAGTTGAATCATTCGAGTATGGAGTGCTATTTTCTATTTTTTGGGTCTCTTTCTGGGAACGATACAAGGGGGTTGGTACTAGATAAAAATTGTACATAAATAGTAATTAACAAACAATAAATAGCAAATAGTTAATAATAACAAATACGGGTATAAAATTCATATCGTCAAAGATTTCGCAAAGATTTCAATAATTTCACAAATGTTGCCCATTATTTCGCAAAGATTTGCAAGGATTTCAAAAAGATTTGACAAAGATTCCAATGATTTTTAAAGATTTCAAAGAGTTCACAAAGTTTTCAATTATTTTGGGTAGGTTTAAAAGATTTTTCAAAGGCTTCCATGGTTTCCCAAAGATTTCACAAAGACTTCAATTATTTCATAAAAATTTCCGATAGTTTTCAAATATTATACAAATATTTCAATAATCTCGCAACGATTTAAATAATTTCACCAATATTTCAAAAATATTACAATTATTAAGGAAACATATCCAAATATTACAAATTATTCGCAAACATTTATGATAGATTTAAAAGATTTTACAAAGATTTCAATGATTTCCCAAAGAAATAACAAAAATTTTTAAGGTTTCGCAAAGATTTCGGATAGTTTTAAAAGGTTTTACAGGCTTCAATGATTTCTCAAAGGTTTCAACAGTTTCACAAATATTTCCAAATATTTCAAAAATATTCGAAATTTTCGACAAAGATTTCAATGATTTCCTGAAGGCATCGATTAAGAAGATTTCACAAAGATGTCAATTATTTGGAGACAATTGTCAATCATTTAAACAACTACCAATCACTAAATTATGTCTTTTTATGGGAGAGATGAAGAAAATGGTATCTTTTCGATTCGCTTACACAATGTCGTTTGTCGCAAAAAGCTCATTTGGAGTTTTGAGGGTGATTTTTGGAGTATAAAAAACAACCTTCTTGGATAAGGTATTGAATTTTAAAATCAATGAGTCTTATTGCAAGCTTTGCTTTTAATCAGATTTTCTTCGGAAATGAAACAAATTAAAACTCTTGAAATGCAAGATATGCATGCCATTTTTACATTCCCATTCATGAGGGTGTAATGTAATCGTCGAAATTTTCGATCTCTGATTTTTAATATATATTTACGTTTCTGCATGCACAGAATCCGAAGACCATACAATTTTATCAGTGTCTGTTTGTATGTCTGCCTGTATATCTATATGTATGTATGGTTACCTGAATGTTGTAGCCATGCTAACTTTTGAAGGATTTGTCTAATCGAGTCAGCCTTTGATACACTTTTTAAGATTCCCAAAATAAAGATTAGGTTCGTTAAGGCCATGTGATGAGCATAACAGCTGATCAAGTCAGCTCTAAGATCAATATTTTTTCACCCATATTAAAAAATAAAAGTTTAAATAAAGCGGAAATTTTTTTCGGGAAATGTTAATAAATATTAAAGGATCGTTTGTGGCCTTGCAAAGAGTTGAAGGTAGAAAAAAGTTTATTTATGCAAATAATGATTATCGACGGACGCATTTAGGTTTTACAGCAGAAGTTTGACTTTTAACTTTCTCTGACGGTAATCATGCAATCTGTTTTACCCACAGACCCTAGAAGTTCGAAGTTGTCAACTCGCTGCGCTAGTGCTGCTTTGACACAGCTGATACCAGACTGATACGTATGTCAGACCAAATATGTTTATTTGCATTTCAAGTGCAAACTTTAGTTTTTGCATTATTTGTGCATAATGCTCGTGAGCGATTTTTGTTGTTTTGCCCCACTTTGATAAATATAAACCTCATAACTAGTCCATGGACAATATTGCAAATTGCTTGCAGGGTTTCACGACATCACGGTCGGAATTTCTCCAAAATAGTAATTAAAAAAAACTTTTTTCACTATTCTAATTATTTAGTAGCAGAGACATATTCTTACATGCCTTCTATTTATCGTGCCAAATTTTTAACACAATATTTCATTCCGTGTGGACGTAAGTTGGTAAAGAAAACTTCCACTGGCATTTTCTTCAAAAAAATTTTTTCTCAAAATTTCCACCGGAGCAAAGCAGAGACATGGACTTTATTACCTCCTCTTTCATTTTCCAAACTTTCAGAGCGATACCTCATTTCGTTTAGACGTAAGTTGGGAAAGAAAAATTGAAGACCAGGTTTGGTCACGTGACCCTCTCGTTACATGGCCTTAAGCAGATATTTTCAACCAAAATTAAAAATTTTAGAGCATTTTCAAAATTTGGCATTTTTTTCTTCAAATTTGACATTTTTTCTTCAAATTTTAGAAATTTCTCTCAAAATTTCTTTTAGATGGGTAGAAAACTTGTAAATTATTCAAGTAAAATGTTCAATTTCACTGAAAATTAGAAATGTTATATACTTTTGAAAATTTTGAAATTGTTCAGAAAAATAGAAACAAAATATTTTTCTGATTGATTAGGACATTTCATTTAATTTCTTCTTTGGATATTAAATATATTTAGAAACTATCTGAGTTAACTTTTTCAATTCGACAAAAATGCAAAAAGTTAGAGCTTTTTCAAAATTTCAACAAAAAAAAAAGTTATAAGTTTCAGGAATGTTTGCTAAATTTTCTGGCACGTGGCAAAAAGACTTGCAAATTATCCTTATGACATTTTTTAATTCGACAAAATTAAAAAAGTTATATACTTTTCAATATTTTCAAAACTTTAAAAAAAAAGGAAAAAAATGGTTTAGGTTAAGAAATATCAATCCAAATTTCTACTGGATATAAAATATGTGTAGTTCGAAACTATTCTCATTAAGTTTCTTAATTAGACAAAAGTTTAAAAATTTGAATCATTTTCAATATATCCGATTTTTGTTTTCAGCAGATCCGTATTTGAAAACAAATCGTAAAAAAAGTTGAAGTACTTTTGCCTACATGTACTAACTTTGTATATGTACGTACATATAAAGAGAGCACTTTCACTGGTTTTAGTTAAAGAAATATTCGAAGATAAAAATAACGAAATAATATGAAAAGTAGAAATCGTGTAATGAAAAATCTATGGTTCAGGGAGCTCGGCCGTACGTTTGCTTATACGAACTGTTGCAAAATACACATTATTGTATTTTCGCATCTTTAGACCGCTTCTTTTTACGATACGGAGTAACTTTACGGCTCGAGGTTTTTCTAAATTAAATAATGCTGATACTTTTTTGTAATGTAAGTTTAAAAAACACTGTCAGGCATCAACATTTTTTTACATCGTTCTTCATTTTTATGCTTTGCTGAACTACGCTACGCATATTTCTCTAACAATAAACATTTGATAATTTGATAATCAGAATAGCGGTTATCATTTATTTTTGTAAACTATTGTATTTTGCTTTTTTGATATTGTTTTTCATTTGGGATTCTTCAATGTTGATCAAATGATAATCCACAGCTGGGCAAGGTTCGAGCGTCTATCCCCACCTAACATCCGTCCGTTCATCCCCTCCCTCCAGCCGGGCGCTCGTTTGTTCCATTTTTACTCGACGAATCAGTATGTTTCATTTTTTCTCGGAAGAAATTTTGTTCCGTTTTTATTCGAAAGATTTGTTTGTTCCCTTTTTACTCTTTTTTACTTTCAGCCGCTCATATATATATATATATATTGATCATCATCAACTTTACTCAGAAAAAACTTAAAATCAAGATAAAAGATACTTTTAAAATAGACTTATCTACCCAACTATTGCGTGAGTCAACAAAACCTAACCATTTTACAAATAACTTATTTCCTCGCTTTTTCAGTACTTTTTCCAGAAGATAAATGTTTGGATGTCTAACTTTGCCTAGTTCCTGTTCATAAAAACTGCCTGCAATAGCTTTACATTGATAATATTTAATCATATACGTCACTGGTCCAGTATTCTTGACATGGCTCATAGTAAATATTTCAGTTGTCCAATTGCGTGTGTAGTTTTTCTCAAAAACATGTTTAAATTTACTTATACGCACTTTATCTCCAACTTTAAATTTCACTTTCTCAGCTGCTTGTTTTATACACTTGTAATTCCCCTGTAAGCTAAGTTGCATCTACATTTTATTCTTTAAAGTACGGTTAAATCGCTCGCAAATGGATGCTTTTAAATTACTAAATGCCGAGTACAAATTTATCTTGTATCGCTTCATAAGATTTTCAAATTGCGAATTGTAAAATTCTTTTCCTCTATCGACATGTACATGTATCCTTTGTTTACAATGCCATGAATATGGAAATGTCGACGTTGGTAATTTCGTCTAGCTGGCTTGTGCAACTCCTTCACCAACAGGAGTTTCACAGCGTCCATTTTTGAGTTCATTCAGCCTGGTGTACAATTGACTAATGAGCTCAGAATTTCAATACACAAGTTTTTGAATTGATTCAACATCAATTTTCACATTTTTGAAATGTTTATCTGTGAAATTTTCCAGAGTTTCAATCATTATTGTATTATTGACTACTTTGGTTCGCAAATAAGCTATAACATCATATAGTCTGATGTTCACGCTGTATCATATGTTGTACCATATTCAGATTCACACCATCATCCTGCTCTTGAGCTTCAGTCACTTTACACAGCCTCTTATTATTCATATCAGAATTTCCTTCAAATGTGACATTGAAGCCAATTCCAGGATGACCGCGACTTGTTCTCTGGGCTCCCTTGGAATGACGTCCGAATACATCCATGCTCATCTTGAAAATGATGAAAATCTTGATGAAGATCCATTAATATATAATTCTAGCTTCTCGTAGTTCTTCGATAATTAATATAATTTCGTTGGTGTGACTTGGATTTCCAGCTGATTCAGACGCTAAGACTAAGCGTTATCGATCTACAAATTAATTCGGATCATCACAGTAAATGTAATCCATTAGACTTTTCTCTCTAGCAATCAGGTATTGTACTCGTAGGATCACAACTTCACCTGTTAATGATTTCTGCTCTTTACTTCGTCTCTTTAAATTTTTTGATGGAGATGGGGTAATTAATTTCATTATAAAGTTCTTATATTTAAAGGCCTTACTGTCACGAATTTCTCCATTCGACTTATAATGTTTTTATATGCGTTTGTTGCAATAACAATTTATCTATAATTTTCATGATCATTGGGAGGATTCTTGAGGTACTTTTATAAATAAAAGTTCAAGCAAGCCTTTACTTTTGGGAAAATTCAAATTACCCACATGAATATAGTTCTGAATGAAGCTTATCTGACAATCTCCAATCATTAATCTATCTTTAGTTTATTTTCTTACTCCATACACATTATCGAGTTCTCTACTTCATCCTTCTAACATTATGAGATACTTGTTTGCATCATCATCAATCCATGAAGATGTAGGTGCTTCTGAGTTGTTTTCCGCTTCACTACCAGTTGATGTCTCTAAATTACTGGGATCTACAGTCTCGTCTGCTTCTTCCTCATCTTAATTAATTGATTTATATGACAGATCATCGTCACTTTCTTCAGCTTTATTCTTTGCTTCTTCTTTCCTTCTAATTGGTACAATTTTTTTCATATTCTTGAAACCGTCAACAATTTTCTCGAGTGGATTAACAATGGGTTTCAAAAGTATCATTTAATGTACCCTCAACTGTTTCTTTTCCCAACTTTATTAATTTAGGTTTTGGTCAAATTGATTCACTAACTCTAGTGATTTGTTGCAAAATATTCTTTTTCTTTTGAAAATTCTCCTGACGCATCTTAAACACGCATTTTTAAATTGTGAATAAGTCATATCAGCATTTACATGATCATCATAAATGCGCTTCATCTTCATTTCATCTTGCTTGAATAACACAAGTAAATTAACATTGTCGCGTACAAAATGTTTAGGAACATGAGCATATGTCTCACTCAAGTAAAAAGAGTCCACATCCTTGTGTCTCCAGATAGAAATGAATGCTCTTATATTATCTTGTTTCTCACAAGCCAGCTCATAAAATACAATTACTGAGTTTGGTTTTACTTCACTTGGCGTTATAACCTCTTCATGCTAAATGATAGGATAGTACTCAACGCCATCTACTGATTGAAGGACTTTTTCAAAAAATTCATACTTAGGTTGTTTTACAGTTTTTGAGTAGATGTGCATATTTTTAAATCTCAAGCTATTTGGATGTATCAGTAGAGCCAGCAAAGCATTTGTCTTTCCACAGTTGAAAGTTCCACAAAATATAGCTCGTACACTGCTTGGTAGCAAATGTCCGTGTCGTTTTTCTCTGTTCTCGTTTTGAACAAGCGTATCAAAATTCTAAATAGGTATTTTCACAGGATATGCTTTAAACTGCATCTTGACAAAGACTGATTGGACACTGCTTGCAAAGAACAGATATAGCCTACTCATAAAATAGAGAAAACATAGACTAGAAACTCAGCTGATAGTGTACTAGCTGAAAAAGCTAATAAACGTGTCTTTGCTCGGCACGCAGTTATAGGTGAAAAGGCAGGCGCTTGGAGAGTAGCAAACGGAATTGAAGGCGAAATCAAAATTTGGGATGGGTGTCAGCAAGAATAGAAGTTCTGCCACTTCATTGAGAAAAATTGTCGCTGCAGCTAAAAAGTCCATGACTTCGAGCAATGATGCGCAAACTGCCATTAAATCTGTATTTATAGGCGCACGCGCAGCTGTGATGAAGTCTGGTGAAAGAAGAAATGTGAATAAACCTTGTATTCTACTTGTACGGGCCAAAGTAGGAGGATTTTTACCCTTTCTTATACCCGTTTTTGCGGGTCTCTGTGCTGCTGAAGAACTAGCTGGTGGAGCTTCATCTAAAATCATATAAACATGGAGCAGGACTCAAATACAAAAAAAAAACTAAAAGTGAAGCTACCTCATCGAGCCTTGACTGATGAAGATTGACTAAAATTTGCCAAATATTGGAAGATTCCACATTTTCGAGGTGTTTTTATGCGAAATGGATTACCAAAGGGTGGACCACGTAAATATGAATGTGCTATTGTTAATCTTGATGATGAAAAAGGACCAGGAACACATTGGTGTGCCTATAAAAAGATTAACGGTCAAATAATTTATTTCGATAGCTTCGGTAATCTGCGACCACCTTCGGATCTCTTCAAGTATTTCGGTATTTTTAGCATAAAGTATAATCACGAGCGATATCAAAATTACGATACATTTGTGTGTGGACACTTATGTTTGCAATTTCTATGCAATCAGTTAAAATCTAAAAGTACGTTTATTTTATACAAGTGAGGGATCAGCATAAGAACTCTTAATTCAAGAACATAACATTAATATAACATTTAATAATAATAGTAATAATAAGTATCCAGAGGTGACTGTTATCACCTCCAACGCTCGTGGCCGTTCGTAATTGTATACCTACAACATCATCGCAGGAGGTTTCGACCATCGTATTAAATTATTTGAATTAACTTATAACATTCAAATCTCATCAGTCACTTGACTTAGTCACTTGACTAAGGTCATATAGTACATATTATTCATGAATTTTCCCCTCTAGTGCCACCTGGATATAAGATAGTGGAAGTACCATCTCATTTCATTTACCTAACAGTCGCCGTGCAGACAATAGATCATATACAGCTCCGTACAGTTGATCAAGATGGACATGTAGTCAATTTTCGTGGTAAAGTTGTAACAATCAGACTGCACATTGCAAGATTGGCTTTGGTTATAACCAATCAGCACAATGCTACAAACTAATCAGTCGATCTAATAAGTCTGGGCCTGAAGCTCAGAAAAAGACGAAGAGAATAAAGAGATTTAAGATTTTTTGTACCTGCATCTGTCAATTTGTCTATCAACGATTGACTATTTGTCATGGAGGGGGAAATTTTTAATATTAAAGCACCAATCATCTTTGATGAGTCGATTGCACCCTGTGAAATTTATGCGCATCAGCCTTATGTCTCATCGACCTTCAACAACAGTGATCAAGTTCGGATTGTCGTTCAAAATCAGGACCAGTATCTCCTGCCGAGCAAAAGTTCATTTCACGTGCATGGAAGAATCGTAAAAACTGATGGAGCACGAGTAACAAACACATCTTTAGTTTCTAATGCCATCTATCATTTGTTTGAAGAAGCAAGATATGAAATCAATGCAATAGAAATTGATAGAAATAAAAATGTTGGTCTGACTGGTCTTATAAAAATTATGTATATCTAAATCCAGGACAATTACATTACATACAGAATACTGGTTGGCTTGATGTAAATAATAACAATCAATCACTAACAAACGTCACTGGCTACTTTGATATAGCCATACCTCATAGCATGATATTTGGTTTTGCTGAAGATTATCACAAAATCATTTTCAATGCTAAACATGAACTCATTTTGACAAGATCAAAAACTGATACCAATGACATCTTGAAAACAGCCCCTCTTGAGCAGTATAAAATTCAAATCAATAAAATAGAGTGGTTATTGCCTAGCGTTCTACTGTCTGATTCACGAAAATTTCAGTTTGCTAAAATATATTGAAAAAGATACATCTATTCCAATAAGTTTTCGAATTTGGGAACTATAAATATCCCCTAGTTCCAACGACTTCAAACTATATTTGCACTTTAAAAATCTCAACACAATTGGCAAAACGGAGATTTTTTATACTAGGATTTCAGACAAACAGAAAAAATACTATTACTAGTAACTGTAGCAACTTTGATCACTGCAATTTAACTAATGTAAAACTGCTTTTAAATGATCAGTGCTATTATAGAAATTTGAATCTTGATATTAATCGAAATCAGTATGCTCTTCTTAACGAAATGTATATAAACTACTCTAAACAGAATGAGTCACTGAAATTCGAGCCAGTAGACTTTTGTTTTGAATTTCAAACTATTGAAAATTTTTCCGCTCAAACATCAGCGTATTGCTTAATTTTGCATGATCGTATAGTTGAGTATAAACCAATTAGTAGGGTGGTGAAAAAGTTGGTATAAAAATGCTATAACCAAGTAAAAATAGTTTAGTTGCGCAGGGCTTCAAGTTGCCAGACAATAAATTTGTATTGAAAGAATTTGTTATTTTACCACTCTTCGATGACACAGGAAAAAAACTATATTCGTTTCTCTTTCAATTACTTTGCGACTGGAAGATCGTTCCACAAAAATATATATCTATAAACATTTGGACAGAGTGTAATCATCATGGAATACCTTGTAATGTTGGTGATTTGCCGTATTCTTTAGTACCTTTAAAACTCGAGGACATTTTAGATGATGCAACAACAATTTATGTAAAAAGATTGGAAAAAAAAGAATTGATTGAAGCAATTTGTAGAAATATCATGCGAAATTGTTGACCTGCTTAATCTTAAATGTCCTTCGCTGCAAAAATTGCGTGAGATGTATGAACTTGAATATATTGTGTGTACGAATCATATGTATGGAAATTACTCTGATTGCGCAATTGAAAATGTAATTTTATTGGAATACTGGATGATTTTAGAAGAGTTGTTATATATTGATTATTATTTTGATTTATAGAGATTAGAAATGATTTTTTCTATATATATTTAATCTAATTAGTTTTAATATATATGATCTACTGATTTTTTTAGAAATGAAATAAAAAATAAAATGGAAAGTAACTTGTGTTTTTTTTCTCAGAGTTCCCTGTCCTTATAATAAGTGCGAATAGTAGATTTGCGAATGGGTAGGCCAGTGAACATCGTTGGCATTGTGGCTTCACGAAACGTCGTCCTCGGCATTGGGAGATTACGTCTGCTGGATCAGGTTGCATCCGATACCTAAATCAGTTAAAGAAAAATGCTCTGCATTGAACTTTTTTCAGTTTAAGTTTAAGCAAATGTTTTTTATTCAAATAAATGTACATAAAATTATGATTTTCAGGGTTGCATTCAATAAAAAACACAATTTTATATTCAGCTATTTTTTATTTTTATTTTGCAATGCCTTGTATTTTTTAAAAACAATTGTACAGTTTTTTCGATTCCTCCTTATCATTTTTGCATATATATAATTTACATTATATCAATATTAAAAAACATTATTTTAATTGCAATCACTGTAGACTATAATATGCCGGCTAAGATCTGCTATATTAAGGATTTATATACGGTATATTCTGTTTCTTTCACTCGTAGACTCATATATACAGTATGTTCTATCTCTATCTTTCTCACTCCTGCACTAGTATATACAATCTTTACTAGCTTAGGTTTGTAATACAGTATATTCTATCTCGCTCTCACTTCTCCGCTCATATTTCACCTTGCTTGGTTTCTTTTCACATATACAATGTTACTAGCTTACAATGACAATTTTTTACACAGATATAAACAAATATTCAATACTTATACATTTTTACATTGCATCGACTTCCATTGGTTCATAGACTCTATATTTATATCTCCATGAAAGAGTATTTGTGGTACCGAGGAGCAGCATTCGTTTGTCATCATACCAACTGAGAGCAATCTTATCTTGGATGATGGTGTGAACTTCATGTTTTCGGCTTCGGATTAGGTGTTGGGTTTTAATTAGATCATCGAAGCACTTCTGATAATCATTTTGTGGTATAGCCTTGAGTTCTTTCAGCGATGCAGTTTTTATCTCTTTAATCGTTGAAAATCGATGTCCTTTCATGGGTCTCTTCAGTTTTAGGAAAAGAAAAAAGTCACTGGGGGCCAAATCCAGTGAATATGGAGGCTGAGGCATGACTGTGGTGCTGTTTTTGGTCAGAAAATCTTTCACAAGCAACGATGAATGAGCAGGTGCATTATCGTGATGCAAAAGCCACGAATTGTTTTTCCAAAGTTCCGGACGTTTTTTGCGTATCGCCCCTCGCAAACGGCGCATAACTTGAAGGTAATATTCCTTATTGACCGTACGACCTTGTGGTAAGAATTCCTGATGCACTACGCCATGGTAATCAAAGAAGACAGTGAGCAAAACCTTCACATTTGACCGAACTTGACGTACTTTTTTCGGTTTTGGAGACTCAGGATGCTTCCACTGAGACGGTTGGGCTTTAGTTTCGACGTCATAACCATATATCCACGATTCATACCCAGTTATAACCCTTTTGAGAAAATCAGGATCATTATTGACTTCATTCAACATCTCCTGAGCGATGGTCATGCGATGGATCTTTTGATCAAAATTAAGCAGTATTGGAACAAATTTCGCTGACACACGTCTCATGCCCAAAACGTCCGAAAAGATAGCATGGCATGAGCCAACCGATATGCTAACATCTTCAGCAACTTCTCTGATGGTAATTCGGCGATTTTTCAACGACATTTCTTCCACTATTTGAACGTTTTCATCTGTTGTTTACGTGCTGGGACCTCCAGGGCGAGGTTCGTCTTCGAGTTCCTCTCGGCCTTCTTGGAACAGCTTGTACCACTTATACACATTTTTCTTACGCAGAGTAGACTCACCGTATACAACTGTCAACATTTCAAGAGTTTTAGAG